>NC_092215.1:24641527-24673735 GCF_043381705.1 Parasteatoda tepidariorum
GATTTTATTCTTTCTCATACAAATATGCAATTCTATATGTACCCTTAGTTTAGATGAACAATATGCTACTCAACTTAAAGTGTTCTCCTGATAATGAGATGCAACTTAATCCTGCATCCCTTGCATCAGCCATCGAAAATCATGAAGTTAGTAATAAAAAATAAAGAAGGTGAATGATTTTCCCATTAACATTATGATTTTTAAACAATTACTATTAAACATGAATTTTATGGAATTAATTCTTGGTTGAGTCCAAAATAAAATAAATAATAATAACAAGTATGTAAAAGTTGATATTAATTAAATTTATAATTAACAATACTTTGTACAATTATTAAATAAAAAAGGAATATTATATTTGTAGCGTACATTCATATGAATGAATTAATTAATTATTAATCTAATACTATGTGGATTTCATTATTTATTAGGTATAAAATAATTCTTAATGAAGAATTTTGATTTTGTCCAGTGTGGGGATCGAACCTGCACCAAAAGTATCCTAAGAGAATTTTGTTTTATTTTATAACCGTCGCCTTGTGTGTAGGAACAGCCAACCCAATCTTTCGGGTTTACAACTACTAATGTTAAACTCCGTAATCTTGTAATTTTGAACCCAATCCATAAGGGAACTCCTGGATCAATTATTGGGCGAAATTTGCCTTCATGGAGGACTAATTGATGAAACTAATCCGCATTTGCGTTGCATGGAGAGGAAAACCACGAAAACCTCACACAGTTAGCCTGATGTCAAAGGGACTCTAACCGATGATCCGTCTACCACTGAGGATATTTCATGTCAGCACTGTGATTGTTGCAAGCCGGATACGGAATTCGTAACCACCAGTCATCGCTGGGATTCGAACCCGATTTACCTTATTGGCAAACGCTCTATCCCCAGAGCCATTACGGCTCCCCCTAGGAGCTTTTGTCATATAGTTATATTGCTGATGCTTGCAGGGAGAATTGAGTCCCACAACCTACTTATTAATCAGAGGTGAGTGTTCACCCCCCCCCCCCGCTTCGTATAAGCTCTAGCCCTACTTTATTTTTACTCCATCTCTTCTTCTTTGATTTATATTGGTACGATGGTTTTTGGTGCACATTTGGTGCACTATCTCTATAAACCAGTAGAAATATTTTTATTATTTTTCGGGGGAGGATTTATTTTTATATTTATTAATTTAATAGTGTAATGCTAGTGATTAAATGAATTAATATTAAAATTCGTTAATTGCATTTATTTAATTTCGGATTATATTTATTTTGAAGAATGGTGATCTTGATTTTAATCAGAGACTTTATTTTTATCAGTGGTCCAAAGTTTTAACACTCAAGATTAATAGAAAATAGTTATTTTTTTTTAAACTTAGAAAAATCGGTAATGTTTGACCAAGGTTCTAAAACTTTAGATCAATTAGAGTGTTCAAATGATTTTCAAACTGTGTTAAATTTATATTATCATTATTAATATTTAAATTATATAAGTTTTTCGACTTATCTTTTATTTTAATTATAATTACTATTTTTGCCACAAAATTTTTTTTATTGATTTAAAATTATTCATCCACATTAAATCCACTTTATGATTTTCCTCTATTTTTATATTATTTTATGGTTTCACAGTTTTCCTATCACCCTCCCTCACCCTCCTTATTTTCCTGATTTTATCTAAAAGATATTTTTTATCACTAGCACAAAGTTTTATCTTTTTAAAGTAATGGGAATAGTTATTTATTCAATTATGTTTTTCTACACTTAGAAATATTTTTGAATCTCGCAAAATTTCATTACGTTTTCAGTCTTAATATATAAACTAATGCTATTATTGAAACTTTATAGTTAAATTTTATCAAAAATGAGGTATTTTATCACTACACAAGAGTCAGATTATTTATTTTTCTTACTTAGCAAATTTTGGAATATTTTATTCTGTTTTTAAATGACTAGAAGATTTAATTTAAAAAATTATTAACTGCTTTCAATTTATAGTTGATTTTTTGTTACATCAGTTTAATTTTCTTATACTTTTTTTTTAACTTTCAATGTCCTTTTAATATTATGTTAATCCGAATGATTACACTTTTAAAAATAGACTTCAACTTATTAATTCTTGTAAAGTTATTACTTCTGTTAATTTATTAATCTTCACTTTTCAATTGAGACTTTTTAATAATTTCAGTAATTATTTTCGAGTTTCACAATTTAGAAAAACTAAGTAGAATTCAAGCTTGTGAATTTTCGGTTACACTCACTTGCTATATTTTATAGATATATATATATATATATATGTATGTATACATCGATTTTTGTTTTGTTTTGTGTGAAAACGTTTGAGATTTAGAATGAATGTCCAGTGATAGTAGTATTTGAACTCATGCCCTATTTAAAAAGCAATGTGATTAAGTGAATTCGGCAAAATTGTGTCTGCTCAAGCGTTTGAGTGCAAATGCATTTAAAAACTGTTACAATGAGAAGCAATTTTTATACTTTCAGCAGTCCAACAATAACTGCTATAAATACCATTGTGGGGAAGTTTCTAGAAATATAGCTTAAACAATAACAATTCAGATTTAAGAACTTTATAAAGTAAATGTGCATATTAATTTTCTTATCCATACTTAACTTACTTTTGTAAGTGTTAATTATATAGTGAGCATCTATCTGAAAGATACGCTTTTTACTTAGTTGTTTGTATAGCAAAGCGTTGACGTTATGCTATACAAACAATTAAGCGTTAACGTAGTGTTAACTGAAAAATCGTTCACGTCTATTATTTCTCATTAACATACTTCATCATGTTCGATGGACAATATAAGGGATGCAGGATTAACTTGTATTTCATTTTCAGGCGTACCCCTTTAGTTAAGCAGCATATTTTTGAAACTAAAGATACATATGAAAATGTTTTTCATGACTTGTATATTTGTATAAAAATGAATAAAATTGTTTTCTAATATCATATTATTTTTCATTATGCCCTCACTGAAGGCTCCAAATAACATTTTATCGTCATACTGATAACTTTCTTTATCTCAGTATTAACCAGTAAATGCATAATTCCATTTAAAACTATTCGCAATTGTTAAATTTGAAAAATAAAACTCTAGTATAAGATGTCTAGTTTGTAATTGCTGAATTTGAGAACATGCAGACATATTTTTACTGACACGTATACTTTTGCGAAATATATTTTACATTTATGTTCAAACTTATAGATTATACAAGAATAAAAAATATATATATTCTTTAGAGAAATAGCTTCTTAACATTTAAAGAAGTATTCTTAAATTTTAATTAAAAAAGAGGAATTTATACTACTTTTCGCAAAAAAATGATTTAAAAAAATACGAAGCATGTTCCTTAAAAATAATCATTTTATTAAAACTCATATGAATATTTTTATTAAAAATGTAGAATTTTAAGACAAGATTTTTCATTTTAATCACAAAACCTTTTTTTCTTGGATTAGCAAAACTTATATTACCTGTAACTTAAACACATATTTTAAGAAGAAAAATTTGAGACAGCTTTCCTGAAAATAATACGTTTAGTTTTCAAGTATGAATACTCAAACTCTAAAATGATTTATCCCAAAAAATTAAAAAAATGCATATTTTTTAAATTTAAAAATTATTTCTCTTAAACTTAAAACTTACAATTCAAGAACAGTACAATTTCATAAGCAAAAAAATTTTTTTTTTAATCATACAAAAAATATTTTTTAGTAGTAAATTTTTTTATATTAATTTAAATAATTAATTTATATTTTCCTTATTACTTATTTAATTTTTAATTAAAATTGAAATAAATTTTAGCTTCTATGTTTCAGAAAAAAAATATGAGCGATAGGATGACGTGCTTTGTTTTTAACAGTATTGTAAAGTTTTCTTTTAACAATTTCATTAGGTTTCATGTTTATAGCAGATGCAAAAAAACATTACAAGTGAGTTGGTTGAAAGTTCTTAAGGGCTTTTTTCCATAGGATTCCCTAAGTCTTTGGAATAAACTAAACGCTTGCATGTTTCAGTCCGTAAAAGGTATGTGAAAAATTCAGTGATAGTTCCATCATTTCCGGGAGTTGCCACTAATACAGGACACGTTAGCACATCTTCAAACATCTTTTTAAAGTCCAAATGACTACTCTTTAAATAAAGCAAATTGTCCAGCTGAAATTTTCGGAGTGAAAATATTTTATCCCATAGGGAATCATTTAGGATTAAGCTTGTCGTGAATGTATTTCTACTTCGTCTAACACTTCGACTTTTTTGAGCAGGATGGCTTCTTCAAATTCACGATATTTTGTAACTGACATTTGTCTTGAATTTCAACACTAGAGTTTCGGAATACATAGACACTGGATCGATGAGGCATGGCAAGTCGATGAAATATTCGTAAAGAGGGTGATCTTTTGTCTTTTCAGTCGATTTTTCTCTCAAAAATGAACTGTTTACTAATGAACGAACTGGTAAGGTGTTACAGCTATTCCATTCATCGATGGATAGAACTTTCCACCATGTTTCTTGCATCGTCTCAAGTTGTCTAGAATCCGATCATTGTAAATAGAACTGAAAAAAAAAGACTTGTCCTAAAGGAAACATAGTAGATGGAATACCACTTTCGAGAAAAGAACTTTGGTTGGACACTAAAATAAAATAAAACTTATTAGGTTATGCATTATTGAACATTTATTAAAAAACGTTCAAATAAATAGAAGAATACTTACTTCATCAGCTTTTAGTTTCAATCTAGCCATTTCTAAATTTAAAAAGACATACAGAAAAATATCTGAGTTACTTCTGATGATTTCAGCGAGAACTACAACTTAATACCATAGATAACTACCCAGAATGCACTGCATGGAAAACTTATTCCTGATTGGTTCAAAATACACGATATCATTTTATATAAGATATTGGATTTTCTTTATCCTGATTGATTTAATGATGATCACAGCACTTCGAGCTGTGGACTCGGAATATAAAAAATAAAGCGCATCTAGCGAGGAAAAGCAAATCAACGTGATGCAGGATATACCTAGTTCTATCTTGTTAATCATGATGAATTACTTAGCAAAGCTTGTGTATAACGAGTAATCATGTTTTACATGGCATATCTGAGGTCAATATTGAAAAAATAATTCTAATTTGAAAAATATTTATTTGAATAATAATTAATGAAAACGCCTAATATAAATAATAAAAATGATTAAAAAATTAACCAGCAATATTACATAAAAGGAATAAAAATAGAAAAATTCTTCCCGAAGCAGAAAAATAAGCTTTGTCTTCAAAATAGATGACATTTAAAAGAACTGATAACATTTTCTCTTATAGTTGATAAATACTGAGTAGTTCCGATAAGGGGAGAGTATTGAAAATCCCCTCTGTTGTAGTTGAACTATTGCATTTGATGGGTCACTTCTGTGTATCGAAAAGAAAAGAAAAAAAAAACAATCCCTTCTGCTATAGTTGAGGAGGTGGGATATTTCCGATCCAACCTGAATCCCTGGCCCAGAACCCCTATATGTCCTGGGTTATATCCCAAAGCTGGCTGGTTGCTACGTATTACGCTCCCGTCTCGCACCCACCACAGAGCTGACGTAAAATATCCTCAGTGGTAGACGGAACATGGGTTAGAATCCCCATGTCGTCGGGCTAACCGTGGGATATTTTTGAATGCTTGAGAATTTTTCGTCGAATTGAGGAAATAACTATCGCCAGTTCTTTGAGGAAACAAATTTCGTCAAAAGTAAATAAATTTTTTCGCCCACGAAAAAAAATATAAAATCTAGTAGCTCCCTAATGTATCAAACTTTTCTAATAATTACTTTATCGTGAGTAACTTATAAAAGGATCAATGCCGCCCCAACAACAGAAGAAGTGCAGATAAAACAGAATGCTAAATTGCAACTAGGCCCAAAATGGGATTTGAACCCGGGGTTTTTTTGGTACGAAGCCAACTCATTGATCACCATACAGGACAGTTAACTCATTTCGTCGCTTATTTTCCATCTTTTAGTCTTCATTCTAGTTTCGCTATTCCAGTTAGCAATTTTTCTCATTGCACCCCGATGTGCTTTCTAGTTAAGGAAGCATTTTCGTCATCAGATATTTGAGAGTTCACGTTTTGACACAAATCAAAGTTAACGAAATGTTGCTCAAGGATTGATGAATCGTCAAAAGTTAGAGTTCTGACAGTGTGATATCAATTACAAGGATGAAAATTATAACTGCAATATATATGAACCAATTTTTGCTTTAATTTACACAAAAACATCACTCAAATTGACATTCTGAAATATTTATAGGTGGATACACTCTTTTAAAATTACATTCAATTGTATGAATTTATTTCAAGAAGTGTATTAAATTACTTTCAGAATTTTCTGCTTGTAAGGCATCGTGGAAAGCATTAAAGTTCTGAATTATATTAGCATATTGTAATAATTATAATAAATTAATAAAATAATTTAATATAAATAATTAAAATGGTAAATCATTTAATATAAGAAATTAAGTGGTAAGTAATTTAATGTAAATCATTAAAATGGTAAATAATTTAACATAAATAATTAAAAGAGTAAATAACTTAATATAAATAATTAAAATGGTAAATAATTTGATATAAATAATTAAAGTGGTAAATAATTAATAAGTAATATGACGTTTAAGAAAATACTTCACAATTTGATATCAATTACAAGAATAAAAGTTACATCTACAATATTTACGGAATATTTTTCGCTTTAATTTACACGAAAGCATCACTCAAATTGACATTCTGAAATATTTATAGGTGGATGGATTCTTTTAAAATCACATTCAGTTCTGTGAATTTATTTTAAGAAGAGTATTCATTTACTTTCAGAATTTTCTGTTCTTAAGACATCGTAGAAAGCATTAAGGTCGTAAATTATATTAACATATTGTAATTTATTCGCTGCATGTTTGTTGAATCTCACAGTCGTAAAGCTGATCGATTTTTACTCCAGCACATGCCATTCCAGGCATCGTTTCCTTGATTTTGTTATTATTTATGAAACAGCACATAAGAGTGGAATATAAATGAATAGTTACTTTTTGCGCTTAAAGAAAAGCGTTATTTACCTAGATTTCCATTTTAGCCTTTTGTGCTTAAGCATTTTCCTCTGGAAGTAGTTTCGCATAGAGAATCTAGAAATCTGTTATAATGGTTCCCCATTTACACAACTGAAGATTAAGAAAATTGATATTCTCAGATACTTACTCATGCTTTTGCGTGCAGAAATTGAATGGGATATATTTTAATTTTTTTCATGGAAACGACTTCATTTGAATTGTGACGTTTGTATATTGTATTTATATCAATTGTTTAAGATTGAGTTATCACGCTTTGTTTTCATTTCATTTATTGCTTAACATAAGCTATTTATAGTAAACGTAAATCAGATATTTATAGAACTTTTGGATAAACCTGAAATTAATTGAGAGGATAATTAAGTAAAGTAACAAAGTTACTTGCAATTAATTATTTTGCGAGAATTCATTAATGAAAATGTAGCCTTTTTTAATTAATGTTACAAGGTAAAACCGAATGAGCTAATTGCGAACAAGATATTTCTGTTTATATTTTTAACTATTGCTGTTTTTTATGAGTTTATAAATTTTTCTATGGTACAAGCCAGTCTTTTCATATGAAATATCTCAAAAAAGTAATATATAAATGGATAGTTACTAACTACTACTACTAATAGTTACTTCTTGCAAACGTTGAAAAAGCAGATATTTAACAGAGCCTTTGGATTAACCTAAAATTAATTCAGCGGAATGATAAGGAAGGTAACAAAGTCGCTTGCAGTAATTAATTTCACAGGAATTTATTAATATAAATTAATCTTTTTAAATTAAGGTTAAAAGGAAAAAGAAATAGCTAGTTGCTAACAATATATTTTTCTATATTTTTAAAACTTGCTGTTTTTCATGAGTTTATCATTTTTTCTATTGCACAATCCAGTCCTTACATCGTTTTCTTCAATTTTTGTTTTTGAAATAGCTCAGTTTAAAGTTCTAACATTTCTAATAAATAAATTAAATTACACTTAATATTGTATAATAAATCATTTTGTATAATGAATAATTTTAAATAATTCTAAAATATAGTGAAAAAAACCGTGTAGTGCTGGTATTCTTACTGGTAAGGCGATCAATTTGGAAACAAGCAATTTTTCAAAAAAAAATAAATAAAAAAAAGTAAAATAAAATAAAATAAAATAAAATAAAATAAAATAAAATAAAATAAAATAAAATAAAATAAAATAAAATAAAATAAAATAAAATAAAATAAAATAAAATAAAATAAAATAAAATAAAATAAAATAAAATAAAATAAAATAAAATAAAATAAAATAAAATAAAATAAAATAAAATAAAATAAAATAAAATAAAATAAAATAANTATTATGTTTATTTCACGTTAAAAATGTGTGGAATTTGAAGATAGAAGTCTCTTCTATTACTACAAACATTTTTTCGAATTTTAAAACAATCTCAGAGTGTGTTTTGTTTATCCAATGTCAACAACTTTCCGAAAACGTCGGACGAAAAGTGTGCGTCGAAACTTTAGCTGTAAAATGCAAAGACGTTGATAAAATAATTGTCGTAAGTGCAAAATTTTTTATTTATATATAAATAAACAATTATATCATGTTAGCGTTAAAAAAATTTGAAATTTAATAACAAATAAACGGAAAATGAACAAAAATGCACTGTGGGGCTACTTTGTGCAAAGTTTCATTCGTTTTTTTTTTCGACAGAAAAATGGTCAGACGTTATAAAAAAATACCTTGAGCGAGAAACTACCATGATTACACTTTAGAAAAGCTGCAATAATGTTTGCAAGCAGTTGCTGGTGGTATGACGATTGCAGAAGCTTCTCGGAAGTGCAAAATCCACAGAAATACTATCTGTAATAAAATTCACAAGAAACACGTGAAGCGTGCTGGTTAACTATTATTTTTCTTCTACAAAGATCTTTCAATGAACTAATCAAACGATTTAACACATAAAAATATATTTTATAGGACATCAGGTGATTTTGCCAGAAACTGAAGAGCAAATTCTGTCATGCTCATTCTAGCATGTTATGTTCAAATTTATCAATATTATAAATGTTAATGAATATGTAATAATTATTATTTTTGAGATTTCATCTAATTCAATGTTCTAAAACGTATATGGTTTCCTTTTGTTTAAAGTCAAAAGTTTTGAAATAAACGCTCTTTTTAAGAAAAAATTCTTTATAAAAAATGTTTTTTTTTAACGCGGAAAATTATTTTCAAACTAATATCTTTACATATCTTGATGTTTTTGTTATTAAAAATGACAACAATTAACTTTTTTAACTATTTTATATCAATATTTTGCTAAAAACATAATTATTAAACTGAATTCCTATCGCTGCACAAAGTAGCCCCACTTGGGGGCTACTTTGTGCAAGGTATGCTTTGACTTATTATTTGTAAATATTACATACATATAATACCAATATTGATCAAATTCACTCGTCTGAGTCCAGTTATGAATATAATATCGATAAATAAATGTCTGAATTACGATTNATAGTTTTTTTAAATGTCAAAGTTCAAAAACTGCGAAATCCTGCACAAAGTATCCCCACATGACGGTAGTAGAAAATATCTATTTTGCTAAAGAACGAAGGTACATTTTGCCCGTACAAAATGTTGCATTTGTGACATTTCAGCTGGGTAGCTATCAGATTTTGACAATGAAGGCTCAAAAAGGTTTATGACATTTCAGCTGAGAAATGTTGCATTCATGTTGCCCATGGCTGGTAGCTGGTATAATAGAAAATATCCATTTTGCTAAGGAACGAAGGTACATTTTGCTCCTACAAAAAGTTGCATTAATGACTTTTCAGTTGGGTAACTATCAGATTTTGACAATGAAAATTCAAAAATGTTGCATTTATGACATTTCACCTGGGTAAAGATCAAATTTTAACAGTGAAAGTTATGAAATGCCATGAATGAAAACCTGGATGCTCCTATGAATGAAAGCTCCTATATTTGAGTTACTTTCATAATTAGCAATTTCAATGAAATTTTAAATATCAATTGTTTATTAGATAATATTTTCTAACTTATTTTGATGTTAAAATAAGAACTATGGATATAGATTTTAGTTTAACACTAATTTCTTGAAAAATTATGAAAAAACCGCTTTATTTTTAATCGATATAATTCAAATTCCATTCTTTAGAATGAATGTATCTGTAAAATATGCAATTAAAAATAATTGGAATAAAAATAATATTTTTAAAAAATATAATTGCTAAATTATAATTAGATAGCACCTAAAAGTGCTAAAATAATTATGATTAAGCATGCATCATGTTTAAATCCATCAAATCACTTTCTCCCTCATTTCCTATCTATTATTCAGCTATTGTTCCATCTATCATAATATAAACTATGAATTAATGTCTACTCCCGAGACATATATGTTATGCAGTAAGCTGTATACAATGATTTACCATTAAATAGCGATAGATTGTATTGCATACATTTATAATAATAAGACCTATAGTATAGAATCAAAAGCTTATGTTTTAGAAAGCAAAATTGTATAAAGTTTATTTTAAAGAAGAATAGTTTTTACTGTTTTTTTTTTGCTAGCTAATATGCTGACAAAAATAAAACGCAATATATTTTTATTAATAAAACTGTTATAAACGACAACTGTTTTAATCGATAAGATTACTACAAAACTATTATAAACTAGAAAACTGTTACAAAAAATTAAAAATTAAAAATTCTTAAATAATGGAATTATAGCGTGATTTTCACCAATATTTACGTTCATTGAAATGATTTATAGAGTCCTAACGTCGATTTAAGATTACAGTATGTTTTTCAAACTTACCTAAATAATAATTTTCCCTTTTTAGGTAGAATGAAGAATGTGAAATTTGTTTAAGAGTATGAAAAAGAGAAGCTTAAAACAATTTGTAAATTTTAAGGAAAAGTGAAGAAAAAAAATCCATTTACTGGATTTTTTTTACTAAATTTAATATTGGTTCGAGATCGGTTTTTCGAGAATAGTTCTTAAATTTTGTAACAAACTCACATGAATTAATTGTTCCATCTAATTTTGTAATTCTACACCGCTCAAAACAATTAAGGGATGTTGAGGTTGTGGGTTGATATTACACCTGGAGCATTGTTTGAATAATTGATACATTATCGACAGACGCAGTAGGCTATATGGGATAAAAATGACATTTGCTTGGCAGACAAAAATGCGCTTTATTGAGCATTCGGGTACAAAAGGAAGAAAATCAAACACAATTTGTGCATATGAGAGAAACAAATAAAAAAAAGATGCCAGCAACGTTGAACACCTTTGAGGCATCGAGTAAATGAGGTTATTACGGAGGGGCAAGGGTATTCTGCGTTACTCCCCCAGAAGAGCTCTTTCCAGTTCTTAATGAGATTGGGGGGGCGTCCAGCAATTCGTTTGCCTAGAATGTCCCAAGCATGTTCGATTGGGTTCATGTCCGGAGAACATGCTGGCCAATCCATTCGTATGATTCAGTCCTCCAAGAGAAAATCATTCACAACACACACCAACTTAGCACAATGTGGCTCGCAATTGTCATCAATTAACATGAAGTCATCTCCAATTGCTGCAATGTAAGGGACTACAGTAGGTCTCAGAATCTCATCCCTATATCGTTGACCGGTCAGAGCTCCATTTCGAATGATATGGAGATCCGCGCTTACATCAATGGAGATGTTAGCATAGACTCCCTCACCACTAAATATTACACTTTCGTGCATGAACCCCTCCAGAAGAAAATACGCCTATTATCCGGATGAAAGGAAAAACGGGACTTGTCAGAGCTCCACAAACAATTTAAAAGACAATTTTACAAGAAAAAAGTAATCTGAACTTCCCTTATTGTTTTTAACATATTTTATCTTAAATAGTGAAAATGACCATGAGTAGATAAAACAGATCCAATGTAAAAGCGTTTGCTACTTTATGCAAAGAAATTGGTTTAACTTAAAAAATTAACTAAAAAAGTATTGTTTAAAAGTAATTAAAAACTTCTAAGTTTATCGTAAAATGCATAAAATTCTGTAAATTAAATAATAAAATAAAATAAGATTATAAAAAATAAAGCAAATAAAATAAAATTATGTAAGTTAAAACAAATGTCAGTTTCTTAAAATCATTATTTTTGATGCCTAAAAATATAATATTAATAAATGCTAAAAAACAGGTAATGAATCGAAAATTAATTTTACTTGCACAGAAAGAGATAATAAATAAACAATTTTAACGGGATTTGACATAATTTCACGGATGAGTCTTAGAAAAATGTTATTAGCGTTTAATTTAAAATTATAATTTAGAAATGAAAATCATTTTACTTTTGTAGTTAAATAACGTAAGATAAAACCTTAAATGTAATTGGTTTATTGAAATTTAAAATTTGAAGGCAAAATTAACAGATAATTTCATTCTGTTGTAATTAAACTAGAAATGAAACCGTTTTCTTAAAATAGAAATTTTCATTTCGGGCATTTCTTCTTAATTCCGGGAAAGGTTCTCTGCGAGAATTTTTTCAAAACAATAAAGCAATAATCTAGCTAGCCAATTTTAATTTAAAGAGTGCCCTCAAAGCAGTTTTGCCTCTAGGAAAAATGGTAAAATGGTAAATTATTTCAAATTTTATGAATTGTTTGAACATTCATAAAATTTCAAATTTTGAATTTTTGAATTATTTGACCACCAAAACAGTCAAATTATTATAAAAAGGATGGTAATTATACTGTTAACAGTGAGAAAAATCGGTTATTGACTATTCTATGTCAGCCCGGTTTTACAATCAGAATTTTATTCACGCCATCTAGACCCACCACTTAGGCCAAGCCAAATAGACAATTAGGCTATGAAGCCACTTATTTTCTTGCAGCACGGTACATACTATCAATAACTCGATTCCCAGCTTCGTCAATTCCTTCAACTCACTAAGAGTTTCTAGTGTCTTGCAATCCCCAATTGGTGACCATGGACAATCGGAACACGAAACTATAATTCGCGTTTAGAATGCAGCTCTAGCGAACTGTTAAACTTAAAAAATGAAAGCGCTTCCCAACTCTCATGACAGATGCGACCCACACCTACTGTCACTTTCATTTGACAAAACACAATTTAACCACAACCAAACTCCAATGTACATTACCTAAGGAAAATTCCCTGACTGTTTGAACTTTATTTTTATGGCTTTGAAACTATAATAGATGTAAATTGTTACAAAACCGTATAATTTTAAGCTCACGGTTTCTTAATTATACCAGTTGCAAACGGTTTTAAAACCGTAACGGTAAAGAATTGTTCCTAACCCTAAACTTCACGGTTAATCGAATGGACAACTGCTGACGGCTATTTTTCTTTAATGTTGAGATGAAAATCCTAACTGTTAAGGAAGTGTTATGCGAAGAAGTACTCATTATTTATTTTATATGAATTGAGCAAGAAGTTTAGTTTATGAAATTTTAAGAGCACGATTTTTTTCTTGATGTTTCGTATAGTTGCATGCTTTTATAGCTTTTTGCTCTTTTGTATTACGACGCTCAAGAATTTTATAAAATTTTTGCCAGCTTTTTCAAAAGAAAAAAAATTCTTTCCAAATATTTTTATATTTAAGATTACATTAAGCTAGTATTTTCAAGCTTATTTCATTTTTAGAAAATTTATTAATGAGATAATTATTGAACTAGAACTTTAATTGTTTTAATTAAACATTTAATTTGTTCTCAATTATTAAATATACATATTTTAATACCCACATATGAAACAAATGCTTCATTTTACCTTTTTTTAATGTTATATGGCTATCCCACTTATTCCACTCCATATTATTTCAATCGTAAACTCTGTCACACAAAACACAAAAATAAATAGCAAGTATACAAATTTTGTATGTTTATCTTTTGGATGGTCCTTCAGAATAAAAATATTTTTCAAAACATATAATGTGTCACATTGTTTCATTAAAATACTTTCAAAATCTCATAAAGAAACTTTCCTTTTAAAGAAATTGCTCTCAAAAACAAAGACGCGCTCATAAAATTTAATTTCTTCTTGTGAGTGTCACTTACTGCAAAAGAGTCATTCATTATATAATGCGTGTGAAAGTCAGAAGACAAAATAATTTTTTCAACACAACCGCATCATTATGTTTAATAGTTTAGTTTGTTTTCTCAACTTCTTTACTTCTTTTAATAAAGAGAATATATACTGCTTCTTGCAAACAAAGAGAGGTTAAAAAATAATTGCATCTTTTTTTTTCAAATTTTAATATATAAAACAACTTGAAAAAGCTCTACATTAAATGAAATATTAAATGAAAAAATTACATAAAATAGCTTTTGGTTTTTATTTTTTAAAAGAAGAAAATCGAAAACGAAAATTATTAATAAATAAAATAATTTAAAAGAGTATGTAAAAATATTAAAAAAGTAAAAATAAATAAAATTAAAAAAACCGGAAAACAAAATACGTATTAAGCAAAATTTTTTAGGCTTAATATGTTCAATTTTTTTGGGTGCTCCTCATACTATTGTATTGATACATTTCGCTTTGGCTATATTAATGCAACATTCGAAAGCACTCCTTTTTACGGATATATTCGTGCGAGCTGATGACGAGATTTTATATCTTTTCATTATTTTGTTTCCCGGCTTTTAAATTAATTTTTTTTAATTAAATTTTTTGAAATATTTTAATAAATATTTTTGCAGCTTATGCGCATGCGCAGTAAATAAAACTTACTTNATGTACAGTAAAGGGGAAATTTTCTTTCAAGCAAAGTAGTATAAATGAAAATTTAATGTTATATCGTAATTTGCATAATAACATAAATACGATTGGAGCCTTATATCACAAAGTTCGCTTTCTAATGTATTAAATAATCGGATAAATGGGTTAAAAACTATTCAGAATTTATTGTTTTTTACTTTTTTTATTGTGCACACTGTGTTTACAAAAACATCATGTTTAACCTAATTGAACTTTTTAATTTATGTTCATAAAAAATAAATACTGACGCCAATACGAATTTGTATATCTTTAATGACTTAATAGAAAGAAAAAAAATATTAACTATTTTGCGGATGTAAAGTGAACAGCTAATTTTTCCTGGTAATTAATTTGCTCTCCAATTTACAAATTACCTTTCCTTTTTTCATTACTCGGTAAGTAAAATAAAGGTTTTTAGAAAGCAATTTGAAATTATTCTTTGCAGGTGTATTTGTTTCTTAAAGGAAAATAGAATTTGTTTTTGTAACGTATAACTGAATCTTCTTTCATTGTTAATTTCTTCAGTTGTCAAGGATTTCAGAACGGTCACGCTTGTTTTCAGAAAGAAATAAAACGACAAAATAAAAACTCAAAATTATATGTTGAGTTTCCATTAAAAAAGTATTTTTATTTTCCTCTAGAGAGAAAGTAAGGGAAAAAAAAAACAAACAGAAAGCTAAAAGCAATTAGTGAATTTACTCTTTTTTTAATTCCTCGTGAAAGAGCTTTTATTTCTAGAAAAATTAAGACTGCACGATATAAAATAAAAAGAAACAAAAACATCTGCCTTTTTCACGGAGTATATTTTTTTTTACTTGGAATTCTCTGGGAAAGTTATTTACATTGATAAATTTTACAACTTGTTCCAATGGGAAAATGTTTACGATTACCTTAGAAATCAAAGCTGAATGTCATGTTCCTTTTGAATAATTTCTAACCTAATGGGATGAAAAAACTTCTTACTTGTGTAAATCTTTGCAGTGTTCTAAATTTTTACGTAGATTATGAATAAGTTCAGAAATAGAAATTATATATTTTTGGAAAAGGCATACTTTTAGAATTTTAATTTACATGAAATACATTTTGAAAGAAAATATAGATAAATCAGAAAAAAAACAGCAAGTTCTGAAAAAGAAAAAAATGATCGTTCAATGTTTTATTAACTATTGATAAGTATTTTATTAATTATAAATATTTTGAAAAAAATATATGCTTTTAAAAATTACATATTTTAAGGACAGGCATATTTTAAGAAATGTAATTTGCATGAAATACATTTTGGACTTTCATTTCCAGAAAATATTTATGAAACAGAACGAAAAGAAAACTTGAATTCTGAACAAAAAAAATTACCGTTCAATGTTTTATTAATTATTGATAAATATTACACAATATTCAACTATTGATAAATATTTTATTAATTTTGAATATTTTCATAAAATATATGTTTTTAAAAATTATATATT
Source organism: Parasteatoda tepidariorum (assembly GCF_043381705.1). NCBI lineage: Eukaryota > Metazoa > Arthropoda > Arachnida > Araneae > Theridiidae > Parasteatoda > Parasteatoda tepidariorum. The sequence goes on from NC_092215.1 coordinate 24,657,864, forward strand.
TTTAGAATTTTAATTTGCATGAAATACATTTTGGACTTTTATTTCTGGAAAATATTTATGAAACAGAAAGAAAAAGAACCTCGAATTCTGAATAAACAAATTATCACTCAATGTCTTATTAATTATTGATAAATATTACACAATATTCATTACGGATGAATAAACAGTAATGAATATTTAAATTTTTTTAAACTAATAACAATTTTGTTAAAGCACTTCTCTCCCTTTAAGTTAGTTGTTTACTGTTCAAATGACTGAATCTGACCCAAATATCGATTTTTTAAAGTTATCATATTAGAAAAGAATAAATATTTAGTATTTACAAGTAAACAAAAAGTCAGAAGCAATTAGTATTTTAAAAATTTTTTATTCCTCGAGAAAGAATTTTTATTTCTAGAAAAATTAAGACTACATGATATAAAATAAAAAGAAAAAAAAACCTCTTCACGGAGTATTTTCTTTTAGAGGGAATTCTCTGGGGAATTTATTTACATTGATAAAATTTACAAATTGTTCTAATGGGAGAATGGTTACGATTACCTTAGAAATCAAAGCTGAATGTCTTATTATTTTTGAATAATTTCTAACCAAATGGAATGAAAAACCTTTTAATATAAGTAGATATTTGAAGAATTCAAGAATTCAAGAAATGTAAGTAGATTACGAATATTTTCAGAAAATTTATATTTTTAGAAAATTTATATTTTTAGAAGATATATATTTTTAGAAAACATATATTTTTAGAAAATATATATTTTTAAAAAATACATATTTTTGAAATATATATTTTTAAAAAATACATATTTTTGAAACTATATATTTTTAAAAATATATATTTTTAAGAAATATATATTTTTGGAAATTTTTTTTTTGCAGTTTTAATTTACACGAGATACATTTTGAAAGAAAAAATATACATAAATGAAAGAAATAAACGTAAATTACGCACACAAATGACAATTCGATGTTTTATTAATCGTTGATAAATATTATGCGATATTCATTACGCATGATTAAACAATGAATATGATTTAGAAATTGTAAAATTAATAACAATTTCGTTAAATTACTCCAGTTATGTTACTTTATGGTATGACTGTTGAATTTACTGAATTTGACCTAATGTGATGGAAAAATTTCTTATTTTTGTAGATCCTCTAAGCGCTTCAAAAATCGCAAGTATATTATGAATACTTTCAGAAAATGTATATTTTTAGAAAATCCTATATTTTCAGAAAATATATATTTCAGAAAATGTATATTTTTAGAATTTTAATTTTCATGAAATATATTTTATTTCGAAGTGAGCTGTGTTTGGAAGATTTTACCTTTAACGCAGAAAAAGACTGCAATGTTTCATGTTGTATTTCATAGTCATAAACTATTAAAATGGTAAATATAAAGTTTTTGACTTATTTTGGCCAAAATAAATACAAAATAATGAAAAAAATATGAATAGTTATAAATATATAAAACTTCCATCAAAATTCGTTGTAAAATTTCTGCGTTGAAGGGTTAAGTTAGTTTAAGGTATTACTGTTTAAACAACTGAATCTGATATTTACATTTTTAGTTTTTACGTAATAACAAAAGGTCAGTAGCAATTAATAAGCTTACCCTTTTTTATCCCACGCGTAGTAACTTATTTCTAGAAAATTTGGATTCCACGATATGAAATTAAAAATAAACAAAAACATCTGTCATTTTCTCAGAGTGTATTTCTTTGGTAGAAATACTTTGGGATAGTTATTTGCATTGAAAAATTTAACAACTTTTTCCTAAGAATATGTTTATCTTAGAAAGCAAAGCTGAATGTCATTTTCCTTTTGAATAGATTTTAATGTAGCGAAAAAAAAAGAAATTTCATTGGTAAATATCTTTAGTTCGTTTCCAAAATATATGCAGAATTCGACTATTATAAAGATAATTTATTTTTGAATACACGGGCGTTCGGAGGAAAAAATATATACTGAAGTTATATACAAGTAACACATTTGAGAAGAAATTATATACAAAAGAAGGGAATTAGCAAAAACATTAACTGAGTAAATATCAATAATCTTTTGATATTTTATTAAACATCGCTTATTATTTATATTGATGTTATTACTATTGATATAAATATTATATTAAATTTATTTTGGATGAATAAATATGATTTAAAATTGCAAAATTCATAATTATTTCCTTAATGTAGGACACTTAAGTTAGTAATATATATATATATATATATATTAGAAATTTTAAGAAATTNATAGCCTTGAATTCGAACACAGTTTCTGCTTATATGTGTGTGTGTGTTTGCGTGTGTGTGTGTAACATAAAAAGCTTCTATTAATCTTTTTATGTTAGTTCCTCTCCTATAAAACAACTCCTAATTTATTACTAGTTAATTATTCAAGTCGAACTGCTTTCTCACACTTTTAAAAGCCACATCCTGTTCCTAAATCTATTTTTAGCCAAAGTATGCATAAATTTAAATAAAAGCATTCTTCCCTTTTAAACTACGTGGGAATCACTCGAGCTAGTTCTTAAACCAGTAGTAATCCTTGGGACTTCCCTTTTCCCCTCAAATATAACAAAATAGAGGGAAATTCCTTTGCTACTTTCCCTAAGATAAAAACTTAAGCACACAGTTTTGGAGTGCGATTTTGAGCTCCGCCTTTGCTAGAAAATGTCTTAAATATACTATGTGAAGCTAATAAAATATTTTTTGCCATCCAACTGCTATCTACGTGGCCTAACAACACTCACCATGACTGCTACCCTTTCATATATATTCTCGAGATATGGTGAAATACGCAAAAAGTAAGTACGTTAGGGGTTCAAATAGTTTACCGTCCTCCAGACCAAATTATAAGGACGACATTTCCCATATTGCGAATAACCCACCCCAAATATTTTTAGGATGAGAAATCTAAATCCGTCGAGAAAAAGTATGTTTATTCAGAGAAAGCCTGTCTGTATGATTTCGTATCTTAAAATATAATCTGTACAAGTTAATTAGAATATTTGAGGTCATCCTTGTGAACCATTAAATTTGAATCCTAGTACGCGAAAATCTGAACATTAGTGCAAAAGTTTTTTTAGGATGCGTTTTATATTTTTTGCGCACTGAACATATTTTAATTTGCATTGATTTATTCCTCCAAAAACGCCATTCTTTATTTTGATACTCAATTTTAATATTCTCAGAATTATTTTTTTTAAGTATTAAAGATAATAAGTATGATTATTAAAATCATCTTAACAGTTAAAATACTATTTTGATCGCATTGTCTATCATTTCAGTTTCATTTTGAAACATTTGAAATACTTCAAAATAACCTAGAAACAACTTTACTTCCTAAATAATCTTACTATCTGTTAATATGTAACTTTTATGAAAAAAATGGTATACTTCCCAGATTCTAAATTTGAGTCTGAAATGTTTCCTTATGTTTTCTTTTCTTCAAATTTAAAATTTCTTAAAAAAATGGTGAAAGTTTTGCACAATGTGGTATAAAGTAATATCAAAATCTGTTGTTGAACATAACGCATGCATTGATCAACTTAAACACAATCTGATGCATTAAAGTCAAATATACAAATCCAAATTTGGCACAAGGCTGAGTCAATTTAGCTTTAAAGCTGCTTTGAAGTGCTTAGAACTTTAGTTGCTTAGAAGTCTATTAAGTGTATTGTTATACTATCACTTATACTTGAATTGGCAAAGATTATTGCACTACAATCTTCATTCCCAAATCAAAGACATTTGAAAAATACTGCCAATGCACTAAATACTGGTTTTATGAATGCATCGGAAAACAGATGGTTTAATATGATAAATTGTTAAGTAATATAAGATAAAAGAAATAAGAATCGAGATGTATATTCCTTTAGTTTCGTTTTCAAACATTTGAAATAGTTCGAAATGTCCTAGAAACAACTTTACTTCCTAAATAGTGTAATTATCAATCAATATTATACCTTAAAATAACTAAATTGGTATACTTCTCAGAATCTATCACATGAATTTTCATCTGAAATGCTTCTTTCATATTTTCTTTTTAAAATATTTACGATATTTCGAAAACATAGGTGAAACGTTTAGCACCTTGTGGGATAAAACGATATCAAAATCTGTCCATTAAACATAACACTTGCATTGACCATTTTAAACACAATCTGATGCATCAAAGCTAAATATACACAAATGTAAATTAGGCACAAGTCTGATCCAATATAGCTTTATCAGTTGCTTAGAAATCTATTAAGTGTATTGTTATACTCTCACTTATACTTAACTTAACGAAGATTATTTCACCACAATCTTCATCTCCAAGTCTAAGACATTTAAACTGCACTCTCGATACCTTAAATACTGATCTTAGGTATGCATCAGAAAATTATTAGGTATGCATCAGATTGTTCAATATAATGAATTGCGAAATATAGAAGATGGAAAAAGTAAGCAAAATTATTATTTTTAAAACTTTTCATGTGAAAGCTTGTCCTTAACGCTGTAGTTAATGAATAATATTAAAATATTGAATTTCATAAAACAGATTATATAAGCTCAACGAACGAAAAGGAACAAAAGAGAATTTATTAAACGATGATAATTTATTTTCATGAAGAAGGTAAATATATAAAATTTTGATTCTTCTTGCTCCTTACCCAACAAAATTTGACTTAAATTAGCAATTTCAGCAATTCAAGCAAATAAATAAGCAATTTAAGCAATTAAATTGGCAATTTAAGCAATTAAATTAGCAATTTAAGCAATTAAATAAGCAATTAGCAATTAAATCAAATATGCTTTATTAGAAAATAATGGCGTCTTCATGATGAAAAAGTTTGACCTAATTTGCCCTCTCTGTTGCATTTATTTTAGTGTACTGACTATGAGGCGTTTGCTTTAAACTGAAACAAATAGTTTTGCAGGCTTGAAAAAATAATTAAAGTACCTCTATTAATTCATGAAAATGTAAAAATTTGGTTTACATAAAAATTTGAAAATGTGATATTTTTTTTCTGGAATTAAGTAAAACCTATTTCAACTGGATAATGTGCATTAAAGTTCTTATATTTTGTGTATACGTCCTACTTTAAAAGGTACTTAAAATACATGATATGCTTTAAAGGGCATAATATTATAGAAATACCTCGCTAAAAACCTAACAGTTTTAGTTTTATTGATATGTTTATCCTTTTATTGTTTGTATGTTTGTTTACTTACAACACATGCCTTCAAGAGCATTGTAATTAATTTAATGGCTTCATTTAAAAATGCTTTTATTAAAAAGAGAGCGTATTTTTATTTTAATACTCGCAATAACTCTTTCAAACAATTGCCATTTTGTCAATTGTTTTGCTCGATAACCGCGGTTCTGCACTTAAAAAATTTATTTACTTTACCTCAACACCAAACTGGTGGCAACTATATAAAAAATTTTGTACAATGTACAGTGCAGATCACCCTGAATAACTTTTGGTCTAATGATCGGATCATCACGTTATAGTACTTATTATAAATTGTTCGGAGGGGTGACCTCGAATATGCTAATTAATTAGTGTAGATGATATTTAAAGTTACGAAATCAGACACAAAAACGTACTTTCTCTGAATAAACACTCCTTTTTTTCGAGGGACTTTGATTTTGAACACCCAAAATATAGGGGGTAACGAAATTTGGGAAACATGGTCTCCATAGTTAGGACAGGAGAACACTCCAAATTTTTTAACCCTAGGACTTAATGTAATTTTACTTTTGGCATGCGTATAGCATCATATCTCTGAAAATTTTTAAGCAAATTGATAAATTTTTGCGCTCAAATGTAAAATTTGCTTACTCAAAGGTAGTTCCACACAAAAATAAATTCCAGTAAATATTTTTTATTTTTTTATTATTTTATTTAATAACATCCGAAACAATTTTGAATTGTAAGGTATAAATTTTTTTACATAATTTGAAAGTATCTGATTTTACATAGCAAAGTAGAAAATTTGAGTAAAATCGGTCGAATAGTTTCTGGGAAATCAAATTTTAAACATGCGACTTTAATTTCTAGGGAGCTATTCAATCGATTTCTCTCAAATTTTGTATTTTGTTACGTAAAATTAATCACTTTTAATTGATGTAAAAATTTACATACCATACAATTCAAAATTTTTTCGACTATTATTAAAAAAATAACAAAAAATACGACATTTTATGTCTGATTTCGCAACTTAAAATATCGTGTGCACTAAATAATTAGCATATCTGAGGCCACCCTCTAGAACCTTTAAGATAGAGTCTCAGAACGTGAAGATCCGATCATTAAATCAAAAATTATTCAGGGGTGTCCGTTGTTTTTTTGGCCCACCGTCCATAGTGCATAATATAAGGTATTGTACATGTATCCACACGGTAAAAAAATAAATACGGTATTAGTTACCGGAACTTTTGGTGTATCATCCGTAAAATGCATTTTACCATAAAATCCATTTTTATTTTAAAATATTATACCGTACTTTTTACAATAATATATATTTAGTTAGTGATTCAGTGATTTTAAGATAATTATTACCGTAAAATTTACAGTAAATCAGATTCTTTCTTTCGGAACATGTTCCGGTAAAAATAGATTTTACAGTAAAAAAATATAGGCACCTGAGTGCTGGTAATTTTCACCGTAATTTGATCCGAGATTTTTTACAAACGATTTTTTTACGAGATTTTTACAGAAACTCAATTGTTTTGAAGAGGTTAAGTTTTAAGACAGAAAAAATAAACTTGAAAATAACTTTAAAAAAGAACGTTTTCAAAACAAAAAAAATCTATGTCATCAAAAGAAATTTCAGATTTAATTATCTTATATATTTTCGCAAAATATATTAACTTCAATAAGTAAAAAAAAATCATGAACTATTAGTTACTAAATAATAAATAATTATAAAGCTATGCAAAGTATGGGAATTTATAATAATACCTAATGAAACATTCCTTTGTATAAAAAAAATTATTTTAACTTTGTTCAGCTAATTAAGGGGCATTAAATTTGCACTTTATTAATAGATTTTATGGGATCTAAGTTCATGACTATTTCTCTTCGAAATTATTGATCTTCATTATAAATCACATAGTTCAACCAGCTGTGTTATCCAATTAATTTATGAGCACCCACTCCTTATTTTGTAGGAATAATTCATTTTGCGAAAAGAATAGATCATTAGTTAATTGAATGCATCTTTTTTGTAACTTGACTGTTTTCCAATATACGCAGCAATAATATGATTGATCTAAGTTATTGCTAAAAAGTGACGCCTTATCGATTAAATTTATCACAAAACCTACGCCTAAAGATGTACTTCTTTGCTCTCGGTCAGGATATTTCATAATAGTTAGAAATTTCATTTTCGAAATGAATTTTATGAATTAATATATAAAGTATAAAGCAGCAAAGTTTTATTTTATGAAAATCTTATATTTACCAAGGAAACTCTCCTTTTCTATGGGTAGAGAATTTTAGGTGTCATGCTAAAAGCTTAAAATGTTTTTTAAATTTTATTTATTCATTGTTTATTATTCTGAAAAACTCCTTTCAATAAATTCAGGTATTTTTTAATGGTTAAATGTGTATTAAACTAGTTATTTGTGCAGATTTATGTATAGTTTATCTTCTATGTTTATGTGCTTATTACGTATGTTGGAGCAGGTTAAACAATATTATCATTCAAATAAGCTGCAACTTTAATAATGGCAAAGTTGTACTATATTTAACTTCCTAAATTTATATGTATAATAATTGAGTATAACCTTGAATGACCTTGAATTCGAATAACCTGATTCAATTTGACGTCTGATTTAGGTTGTGAAAAAATTACCCCGTAATATGGTTCAAGACAATATATTATAAACGAAATAAAGTTTATTTCACAACCGCCCGTTGGGGGGCAAGGGATCTAGAAAGTTAAGGCTCCACACTTTCGAGTCTAACAGTGAGTATTTGTGGCAGTATGGTCAGAATTGCGCACTGGCCACCTTTACTATCCAGACAAGCTGGTATCCATCGAGCGTATTGAACAATGTCAGTTCAGTAGCGACTGTGACTGATATTATAGTTCAAAGTTTATTTATTTTTTTAAGTAGTGTCTGCTATGTAATGTCTTTTGTGCCAATTTTCAATGTCTATGGTTGTAAGACAGATTTTTAAGTTGATATTTACGACAGATTTGTAAGTCTGTCTTAAATATCAAGTTTATTCATATTTTTAAGTAGTGTCAGCTATGTAATGTCTTTTGTGCCAATTTTCAATGTCTATGGTTCTAAGACAGATTTTCAAGATGATATTTACGACAGATTTGTAAGTCTGTCTTAAATATCAAGTTTATTCATATTTTTAAGTAGTGTCTGCTATGTAATTGCTTTTGTGCCAATTTTCAATGCATATGGTTGTAAGACAGATTTTTAAGTTGATATTTAAGACAGATTTGTAAGTTGTGCCATTAATATTTAAGATTTGTATTGTGCCCCTGCCATCCCAAACTTTGGGTCAGGATGGCAGGAGCAAGTGGGAAATATGAACCCCTATTTTTGTAGCTGATTCGGAATTTACCGGAAAAGGTAACCCTTTTTGACCTAGTGAATAGGTGACTTGACTCGGTGAAGAATGGCTCTCTTATAGTAAACAGGAGAAACTGGAAAAGCCTTGTTGCTGATAAGACCAGATGGCAAAGACAGCTTAAAACGGCCTTGACCTGTAACAGGCTATAGTGCCTTGAAAAAAGATTTGACTTTGAGGTTTATGCATCTTGCTTCTCAGATTGCGTTGTAACCAAATTAAGATTGGGTTGAAAATTTCTTTAAATGATAGTATCTCAAGACTCTTTAAATATAAAAAAATAAGTAAATATATAAATAAATTTCGGTATTTTTCTAAAAAAATCCCTCCCCCCAGGGCCAGGAAGGTGGAAGGTCAAGTTTGGTAACATTGATTAACTTTAAATAAATATTGAAAGCGCCTAGTTTCACATTTTCGATTCGATGCATATTTCTCGAGACATTAGATAGTTTCAAAACATTTGTTACACCTTATATTTATACTCTGAATGGTTTTCAAGATAAGTTCATTATTTTGAGTAATTTTCTAGATATCTAAAACAGGAAGTCTTGCATTATAGGCCTTAAATGCATTTATTTCAGGCATTTATTAAATAATTTATATATAATTCAAAGTATGTAGAATTATGTAAAAAGGAGTATATATGATTAGTAAGATAAAGCACAAAATTGACAGTCAACGGCAGCGCTCCCTTGGAATAATAAAGCTCACAGGTTTGGCACTGTTTCCTGTGAAAGATAAAGTGAATGAGATTCATCCCATAAATAAGCCATAAGAAACATAAATTAGAAGTTTATTATAAGTTTCTTTATTTTTACAGTACAAACAGGTTTTCACTGCTATTTTGAGCGATATTCATTTTCTAAAGAATATCCATGAAACATAAAACTCAAAACCTTAATTCATAAATTAAAAATCCATTTTTCCAATGTAAAACATTTAGTATGTTGCTAAAATGTTTGGTTACAAAGGTGATTTTCGGATAAAATTCTTGCAAAGTGTGCAAGAAATAAAATTGTTGTAAATAATACTCTAAAACATCTAAAAAGTATAGGAGAGAGGTATAACCAAAATAAATTCCATTATCATGTCTCATACGAGTGGACATTTCAATGGGAAGTAATCTTTGATTAAGTAAAATACAAAACATCTTACAATCTGGGTGCATGAATTTTAAAACAATGACAAGTGTCCATAATGATATAAATAGACCTCAGATTTTAAACAGCAATAACATTTCCATTTATGCACATTTTAACACTTTGAAAGCTATAAAACATCATCAATTTCAGCTCTTTTTTCTGTACAATAGACTTATAAATATCTAGTAACTTCTTTTCAAAAAAGAATTTGCAGCTTTCCAGCACTGCAAATATTATATCAACAAAATTTACACAATAGTACCACCATGGAATTTTTCAAACACAATTTTTTCAAACACAATATTTTCAAACACAATATTTTCAAACACAACATAAAACAGCACACAAAGATTTCCACAAACAATATCAACGTGCCTGCATGTGAATGCTACGGATACATTAGTTGACAAAGTATATTGATTTCGAATTCATATCACGTCCTAACAATGATATCTTTAGGTCATTCAATTTTGAGCTCTTGTATCCAATAAGATTCAAGTTGAAATCAGCACCCACCAGAACAGTTGCTTCACATAAATTCATAGCAACAAATATTTATCGGAATGTATGACTTTACCATATGTAAGTTGGAGTCTGAAATAGGAAAAAAAGAAGTATTTAATAAACATATTTCCATAAATAATAAATTACATTCATAAACAATAGCATTACATGTAGGGGAGAGTGGGGTCAATTGTAACAGGGTACGATTGTAACAAGGCAAAAATTTCGAGTGTTAGGCTCTAGATTTGGTTCCTAGGTGACGCACAAGGTGTATTTTATAAATCTACATGTACACCCCTGATGGCAATCATTTTTATGCACTTTTAAAAGAGTTACATCACAAATTTTCATGTTCCCTTAGTACTTTTTTTGGTATTAGAATATTATATTGTAACAAAGTAATTTTGCTTAAACAAATAAAAATTATTAGCCGAATATGTAAGTGGACACCTTAATTAACATTTCAGTAAAAAAAATTAATTTTGTTAATTAACTAGCATTGTTTTTAACAAATGAAACTGAAATGGAGTCTTGGGGACGATTGTAACAATAAGTAAAGGGACGATTGTAACAGCTGAAAATAAATAATCTTATGTTTGCAAACCATTACTTAACTCTTTAAGAACCACCAATAGTTTCCTATATCATTTATATTATGTTGCATGTGCATATTTTTATTTGTCACCTTTCACAGCATAAATTAAAATTTTTAACCCCTTAAAGTTAAACGTTTAACCTTTTAGGTCTTTACTCAGTATTATTTCTACTCCTAAAATATCACTACTACTTTGATCAATAAAAAAATATATCATAACTATAATAATATGTATAATTAACTATGTTTCAGTTAAATTTATGAACTGTTACGATTGACCCTGTAAGTGGGGACAATTTTAATAAGTGTACAACTGTCAGAAATTGTTAATAACTAATATAATAACATTTAAAATAAGGTATTAATTTTTTTCTAGTAGATGAGAGCCTACTTTACTCGTCTGTCAATTAATACTAATAACATATTGGATTTTTGTTACTTAAAAATAGTTAAGTAAAAAATGTTACAATTGACTCCACTCTCCCCCACTGTGCTCAAAATAAAAAATATGGACCACCCTAAAAATTTTTTACTTATGTACGGATATTCAAGTTTTAGAACTCAATCATAATGATACGAGGCGGTGACATTAAATATGCTAATTAATAAGTGCAGACTATAATTTATGCTTTGTAATCAGAAACAAAAACATACTTTCTCCGAACAAACATGCATTTTTTAGGTAAATATGGTCATAATAGTTTGGTCAGGAGAGCGGTCCAAAGTTATGACCCCTTAAAGTTAACTTAACGGTGACATTAAATATGCTAATTAATAAGTGCAGACTATAATTTATGTTTTGTAATCAGAACCAAAATCATACTTTCTCCGAACAAAGATGCATTTTTTAGGTAAATATGGTCATAATAGTTTGGTCAGGAGAGCGGTCCAAAGTTATGACCCCTTAATGTTAACTTAACGGTGACATTAAATATGCTAATTAATAAATGCAGACTATAATTTATGTTTTGCAATCAGAAACAAAAACATACTTTCTCCGAACAAACATGCTTTTTTTAGGTAAATATAGTCATAATAGTTTGGTCAGGAGAGCGGTCCAAAGTTATGACCCCTTAATGTTAACTTTACTTTTATCACATTTCACCATATCTCGAAAGCTCTTTAAGTGATTTGAAAATTTTGTACATTTTGTTTAGTAAAATGTATTTATTCAAAGAAAGATCCTTGCCAGAAATAACTTTTAGCAAATATTTATTGTTTTATTTAATAATAGTTGAAACAATTTTGAATAGCAAGGTATACAATTTCATGCACCAATTTAAAAAATATGATTTTGAAAGGCAAAACAAAAAAAGCCAAATACGTGTCATAGTTTCTGCGAAATCGAATTTTAAAAAAACGTTGAGCAGTACTTATAAACAATAAATACATAAACATTTTCCTTCGAAATGTTGAGGCAGGAATAAAAGGAAAAAAGCCATTCCACAGTCCAAACAAGTTTCAAAACGGTAAAAGGTTTGTTTATAGCAATAAAACTATTTGGAAAAATCTTGATTGAAAATTAAAAGTTTGCATACTTGGAACACAAATATTCACTTAAAATTTAGAGAGAATTAAATTTAAGTTATATTCTGACTCTAATCTAATCAATGGCTAAAAGCGTACTTATATAACGATCTTTTTTCATACTTAATTACTTTGTGGGGTACGATGTAATATTATTTGAAATTAAGAGGTTTCGTGTTATTTCTCAATAAATGTTTTTCTTTTATATAAAAAATCCTTTTAAAATTCATTTGATGTGACCGACGAAAAATAATTTTATTATAGGATAATATTTTCGAAAATTGAATAGAAAATAAAATTATTCTATTATCATAGGATGCAGTGAAATGAAAGAAATATAATAATAATTTCATTTATAATAAATAGAGAGTGGTAACAATTTTTTAAAACAATCTGATAACTTTGAAAAAAGTTTACAAAATAATTCACTATTATTTTTATAAAGTCATTAATTTGTAATGGGAACTAAGGCTATATTGTTATTGTTATATATTATGAATTAAGGCAAATATGATTACTTTAAAAGAACATAGTATTGAAATTAATAATGCATTTTACGAATGGTATTTCAATTTAAGAAACAGACAGAACTGTTTTTAATTATTAATTTTGATGAATAATTTTAAAAGTAGCATATTTTTTATTAGTGTGATAATATACGGAAATGTTAAATTAATTTTAGTCAGAACTATACTTTTAATAATGCTAATAATGAATGAAGAACAAATCGTAATATTTATTTTTTGATTACTCACAGTGGATTGTATTCTTACATTCTTATCAAGTGCTTCATATCGAAGAGGTAATTTTTTTTAAAAATGAAACTTGAAAGAGGAATTAATTTTAGATACTTTTTTTTATACTTTTTACAGAAACTGCTTTGTTAGAGCAGATACCAAAACAAATTGTTATTTTTTATCATATTGGAAAACTAAAAATGAGTTTTAAGGAATATTAATTGTTAATTTAAATTAAAATCACTCGTTATAAAACTTTGTTATTCGCGACGGGTAAAAGGATAAAAAAAAATTTTTTTCGAATGAGAACAATTATGCACCTTTTCCCATTATATAATACATTCTTCTCCGTGACTACGTAGCACGACGCGACAATGTATTAGCTACGTATCATGATTTAGCATTGTTTTTAAAGGAAAAGTGAGTTTACAAAATAAGCATTTCTATTTAAATATTTAATTATTTGTGTAGATTCTACACTATAAAAAATTACGGATAAAATTTCGATAAAAATTACCAGCTTTCAAGTACTGTCCTCATACAATAAAATCTATTTTATGGGCAAAGCTTTACGAAGCAAAAAATCTTATATATGGCAATTTTTACAGTAATATTTACTGAATCACTGTAATAAGATAATTATTTCTGCACTGAAAAAAATTGATTTTAAGGATTTTCTGCATACAAATATCCAAATCTTTTTACCCAAATTTCATCCAGAATCTTTCACGGTGACTATAACTCTTTTTCGTGCTATTTATACAAACAAAAGATACCTTTACACGCCAATTTCCGTATTAAATATTCGAAATTTAGTGCGATAATAATCAATACAACTATTTAGTTAGAATTAACTAAAAATGTCTATTGCGCGAAAATTTATTTTAAGTATTATTTTTTCAAACTTTTGATCAGAAGGAAGAACTAAAACTAATGCTGAACAAAATTTTTACTTTAGTATATAAGCATTTCTTTTATTTATATCTATGTAAATTTGTATTTTTGAAAAACTCTCAGGTGACATTTATTCTAGATCTTATTTATGACCAAATTAAAAAAATAATAATAAAACTATTTATTAAAATTTGTGACTTAAAGAAATGTTTTAATTGTGTATTGCAATTAAAAATAATTTAAAACAGATTGCTTGGTTATAAGCAGGAAAAATCATTTTTTGAAATCCCTTGTCATATATTTATTTTCGAATATTTGCTTCATTTTTCCTACGATCAATTAACAATTCTATGAGCAATAATTGTGCAACTGATAAATAAATTTCCTAATATGAAATAAGAGAAGATTTTGAATTTGATAATTTTTCTAGAAAAACACAGGAGCATAATTTCTTATTAAACACAATTTTAATTTAATCTTAAGTATAAAGTAAGAATATTTTTATCATCTTAATCTTATCAACAGAGTTATAAAAATGCCATATCTGTAGCTTTCAATAAAATAAATTATAGCTCTTTACAAGAAATATCTTATTTATTAAATATATACATTCCCAACAGAATTATATGAAAAAGTCGTAAAGGATAAAGACTATTACCCCCGATAGATCATTTTAATGAAGCTGTCGTCTAAACTATTTCCTAAGGGACACTTAGTTTAGCTGCTGATGAAGCTGTATGAAGCCGTTATTATAATTCTGATATTTTAAGAAAAAAAATACGTTCAAAAGTTTTTTGCTGAATATTAATAAACAAATTGCAGTCGCAAATGGAAATCAGATAAGGGAGGACTAAGTAACATTTTTTTCAATAAAAAAAACCAGCATTTTAAAAGTAAAGTCTAATGATAAATGAATAAACCACGATAGTATTTTACGGAAAATTCTAAATGTTGTTCTTTCCCCCAGCATAAAAAGTAAAGCAAAAAACGAATCATAAATTCCCTTTTTTCCCCTATCAGTTGGCGGGAAAAAAACATATTTGCTGCTGTGCAGAATTACTGTAAACCTAAACAAAGTTAAAAGTTCGTTGTAAGAGAATACAGTGGGGATTAGTAGTAAAAAAAAAATGCTATTAAAATAAAGAAAAATTGCACACATAGAAAATTCACATTGACGAAAAAGCGCAAGTCAAAAGAAATTTCACAAAAAAAAAACTGGCCCGGAGAAAAAAATCTTTATGAAATAAATTGCGAAAAAGCAAAACGAAAAAAACTGAGAAACTCATTTAACCTGTTATTATTCAAACTAAAACGAAAAGTAAAAATCTGAGTTATGAAATTGGTTTCAGATAAAATTCTGAATTACTTTTCCTCTTCATTGAATTTCTAAGAGCAATGAATCGTGCTATTTATAACATAGCAGATTTGATAGTGACAGAAGACTTTTAAGAATAAGCCGTGTTCATATATCAAAACAAATGATTCTCTATATTTTAGAACTCGATTATTACGTTTTCCTATCTTTTTTGATCTCGACATTTTCAGAATAAAAAGTTTTTTTCGTTACGCTAACTGCTTTACGCCATTTATTCGACTTTAATATCTTTTTCGTAATAAAGTAGATCGTATGTCATCAGTTTTTGCGTAATTATCGAGCTTATAGAATCATTTTCTCTTCCATTATTATTTTCGGTATTTCGATTGTTTTAATTGCTATAATTTTAAGAAGTGTCACTTTTAAATGCGATAACTGTGAAGAACTAATTTGAATAAATAAGATCGAAAAAGTTTTAATTGAGCAATTATGCCATCATTTGTTGTTACCATTTCCAAAATGAAATAAATTAATATATATATATATATATATATAGAGAGAGAGAGAGG
>NC_092215.1:24673862-24789501 GCF_043381705.1 Parasteatoda tepidariorum
ATATATATTTATATACATAAATATACACTTCGTGTTATTCTCTTCAGGAATTGAATTTCATAATTTGTTTATGTAAGTCAAAATAAGAGGTTTAGATAAAGGGTAAATAATTTTTTATGAAATAGTTAATTAAATGAAGCGTTCAAATGATAACAGTGTAGAACAACTTTAAATAATTATGATAATAGTTAAGAATAAATTAATTAAAGGAAATTCTTAACGTGATACGTAATTACATAACACATTAAAATTACATTAAGAAAGTTTAATCTTTATGAAATACTTATAATTTAATTCTATTTTAAATTAAATCATGAATTGTTAGATTTACTTCTAAAATGTGCGCAAAAAAGGGAAGAGAGAAATTGAGTCCTACGTATAAATTTTTTGGATAAAGTCTAGGCTGTTTTTTTTTTTTTTTAAATTCGAGGTTCATTTTTATTTTTTTAATTTATGAGCAAATGGGACGCTGGTGTCCCTTTTATATATTTTTTTTCTGGCACTCTAATTGCAAACAAAACATACTTTAGTACATTAATTATAAAAATAGTCTAATAGTTACTAAAAATCTTTTAGATTGGAATTATTTTTGTACCGAAATATAAGATAAAAAAAAACGCAGCTTTTTTTCTTTTTTCATTCATATTCAAAATATTATCAGTAATTAACTGATTTTGTAAATTGAAGAAATTTCAGTGGTGAATAGCCATATCTTTTAGATCAAAATAACTGAAAATAAGTGAAAATTTATTAAAATCCTTTTTTGAAAAGAATTTTAGCTTTAAGGCAAAGAAAAGTACCGGTCTTTTTTGCTGTATTTCGTAACAATAAACTACTAAAATGCTAAATGTAATACTTTTCACTTCTTTTGGTCTAAATTAATACAAAATAATAAAAAAAGTTTGAAAAATATGTTGAATAAAAATTCTGCTTCAAAATGCTAAATAAAGCTGAAAAGTCTAATTCCCCAACTACAGACAAAAACGTTTATCATCCATAATCAAATCTAAGCAAAAAAAAAAAATTAACAATTAACTACTGCACAGCGAAAAGTAAAGCGTGGTCAAAACTATCAGAATATGGTAAAATTTACAGTGTTTCTCGTTCTATTGGGACACCGAAAATTTGTAAATAATATTTTTCATTTATTTTGACCAAATTAATGCAAAATAATGAAAAATATGTTTAATAAAAAGTTTGCGTCAAAGATTTAAAAAACGCATTATCCCATTTTAAAGTATTTTGTCACTAAGACGATTATTGAAAATGCTAAATTCATAAAATAAACAATAATTCAAAATTAATCACTTATTTTAAACATAAAATAATCTAGAAACACATTATTAATTAAAATAAACAATGACACTCAAATCTATACTTTTCGGCAAATTTGCTATGTTACCTGGTTACGGCTTTAGTAAATAAGGAACTAACCCCCACTTCCAACCTAAACCAATGCTGAACCAGTTGAATGAGAAGTGGTTCAGATTTTGAGCTTCTGAAGCGGAATGTTTCGAATTTCCTACCATTGTTCTATTGAAATGGGAAAGGTGACATTTGAGTGTCCCGGATGAGAGAGATTTGGTCAGCTGGATACTTTGCTGATAAATTTGACGTCCAGCCTTATAAGTGTTTCCTTAAGTTTCATCCCGCAGATTCAGAGCGGTATCGCAACATTTGTTCCTGGTGTTTATATGGTGAATGAAGGATTTGGTTGGAGAATTGCGAAGAGTTCTTTACTGTGCGCCAAGGTCTTTCGCTCAAGGGCTTCCGTTGTGCAAATAATGCTACTGCTTTCATGATGGGCGCAATCTGGAATTCTAATCAGAAGTTTTATTTGATCATCCATCATAATGTTGGTTTCTTGGTAACTCTGTATCCCAAAAATGAGGTTCTTTTGAAAGATTTATGGTAAGTAGGTTTAAACCAAAGTGAGTTGTTAGATAGAAAACTAGCTTACGAGGGATTGAACAATGATTGATTTTAGGACACGATTTGAAATTTTTAGTAATATTCTCATTTTAGAAGTTATTTAAATATGTTTTTACTTTAGTTCGATTGGAGTTATTTTATTTTTCTATTACTTTTATTTCTTTTTGGTTTTTATTACATTTTATAGCACTTTGTTTGTTTACTTATAACTCTTTGTCACAAAGATCTTATGAATGACTCATGGTAAGTAGGTTTATACCGAAATGAAATGATCAAAAATTAGCATCTGAAAAATTGAAAGTAAAAAATTTAAACTCTTTAACACTTTGAATTTATTAAGAATATTTTACTTTAGTTTTTATTTGATTAAGTTGTATTAGCATATTTCCTGTCTTGATTCAATTTTACTTTTAATATTTTTCGTTTAGTTTTAAATAAACTAATTAGGTAAAATAAATTATTTTTAATTAAGATAAATTATTTATAAAATAAATATTACTAATTAAATGAATTAAAAATTATTAATTGTCAATTAAAATAAACAGAGACATTCAAAAACCATGCTTTGTAGGAAATTGCAATGATATCTGGTTACAGCTTTAATAAATAAGGAACTAATTCCCGCTCCCTACCTTAGCAAATGTTGAACCAGTTGAATGCGAAATGGTTCAGATATTGAGCTTTTGAAGTGGAATACTTCGATTTTCCTACCATTGTTCTATTAAAATGGTTTCTTGGTAACTCTGTATTCCAAAAATGAAGCTCTTTTGAAAGATTTGTGGTAAGTAGAATTATACCCTATGGAGTTCTTAGATAGAAAATTAGCTTGTGAGGGATTGTACAATGATTTATTTTATGAAATTTTCAAAATTCAACAAACTTCAAAAAATTCAACTCAATATGAAAAATATGCTACAAATATTTAATCTAAAGGCTGAAAGTTATAAATTTTGAAACCAAAGTATAATAACAAATTGCCTTTTTATAAAAACACTTCGAGATTCCAACAATAACATTATTCCTATGTTTCATGATATTTCTTTTTAGTCTCATACGCTAGAATACGTTTTGCTCATACACTGTAAAAATTTCTGGATTAAACTACAGTAACAAGTACAGGCACTCAGAGTGCCGGTGCAGTATAATATTTTACTGCCAAAATGGAATTTATGGTAAATTGGATCTTATAAGATCCAATTTACCATAATTGCTGGCATAATACCTAAACATCCTGTAATTTATACAGTAATTTGAACTGGAATTTTTTATAGTATATGATAAAATAATTTTAATAAATAATGATAAGAATTTTAACATATACTAATAAAGTAATTAAAAATATTAATTATATCAAACGAGGAAATTAAAACACTTAAAATAGCCCTAATCTTCAGCTTTATCATTACAATTTTCATTTTCCCAGACATCTTGAGTTGCATCCGAAATGGAAATTTAATTGGCGTCGGAAAATGCGTTTAAACATAAATGATCTAATTATTTAAAAATTATCAATTTATTCAATTATCAAGCTTTTAATTGTTCAAAAATTATAAATTTTTTAATTGTTTAAAAATTATAAATTTTTAATTTACTCAATTATAAATTTTTTTATTGTTTCAAAATTTTCAATTTTTCAATTTATTCAATTATTAATTTTTCAATTTATTCAATTATCAAATTTTCAATTTATTCAATTATCAATTTTTCAATTGTTTAGAAATTTTCAATTTTCCAATTTATTCCATAATCAATTTTTCAATTGTTTAAAAATTATAAATTTTTCAATTCATTCAATCATAAAATTTTCAATTGTTTAAAAATTTTCAATTTGATCCGGAATATTTTTATAGTATATTATGAAAAAATTTTAATAAATAAGAATATGAATTTTAACATATAATAATAAAATAATTAAAAACATGAATTATTTCAAAAGAGGACATCAACACACTTAAAGTAGCCCTAATCTTCAGTTACATCATTACAATTCTCCTCTTCTGAGATATCTTTAATTGCATCCGAAATGGAAATTCAATTGGCGTCGAAAAAAGCGTTCAAACATACATCATCTAATTGTTTAAAAATTATCAATTTTTCAAAGAGAACAATAAAAAAGTTACACATTCATTCCTAATCACTATGTATTGTCTTTATTTCCGAAATGTATCGAAATTTCACTTATGTCATTTATCCTTTGATTCATACGTTTCGCTTTCAGTTCAGCAAGACAGAAATAAGAAAAGACTCACACAGAATAAAATGACTGAAAAAAGAGAGAAATTGAATCATGTTCTTCTATTCTATTGTTTAATGGAAAGCTGTCACTCCCTTTCTACTTCTATTGCAAGATTTCAGTGGCACTCTGCCAGAACGCTGTACATAGTCATTAGTGTCAGTTGCAGTTACATCACCGGGATTAATTACTAAGGCTCAAAGTACCAGTGCTTGGCCAATGAATGGAAAAATGGTAAGCGCCATTTTTTTTATTTCTAATTAAAAAAAACTTCGCTTTTTTTTAATTGTGTTTCTTAACGACTTTCTCACCCATTATTTCCTCTTTCAATGTCTTAGCTCCATTTTTGTTTTTATCTGATGTCTGAAAATATATCTGTCTTGTTAAGATTCTTCTCAACACCTCGTGGCTGTGTATGACTGTTTCTTTTATGTTGGACATTTTTTTCCGCAAATTTTTTTAACATATATTCATCCTAATCTTTTAATATATTGACTTTGGTTGAAAAAGTGAATTTGGCTCACACACCTCTTTTGGAAACACTGTCAAAAACCTTAAGATAATTTATTAAAAGTTTTGTATTAACACAGTTCCCACGCAGAGGCGTAGCTAAGGCTTGCAGCACCTAGGAGCAAATTCAGATTTTGCGCCCCATTTCATTATGCTGTGAGACTTATAGGGGACTTTTTGGGACCACTCTAAAATGATTCTGTAAAACTCATCGCACTTGGTGCAGGATTTTTAAATTTTGCATAGAATATATTGATATCTGGTGTCTGAAAATACATCTGTCTCGTTAAGATTCTTCTCAATGCCTCGTGGCTGTATATGACTGTTTCTTTCATGTTGAAAATTTTTCCCGCAACTTTTTAACATATATTCATCCTATTCTTTTAATATATTGGTTTTGGTCGAAAAAGTGAATTCGGCTCACACACCTCTTTTGGAAACACTGTCAAAAAAACCTTAGGATAATTTATTAAAAGTTTTGTATTAAGTTCCCACGTAGAAGCGTAGCTAAGGCTTACAGCACCTAGGAGCAAATTCAGTTTTTGCGCCCCATTTCATTATGCCTTGAGACTTATAGGAGGCTTTTTGGGACCACTCTAAAATGATTATGTAAAACTCCCCGCACTTGGTGCAGGATTTTTAAATTTTACCTAGAATCCTATTTTTTCAACTTAAATAAAATATTTTGTCAAAAACAACGTTGCGTGATAACTTTCGATTCAGTTTAAAATTTAACAATATATAATACTAATGTAGTTTCTATTCCACTTAGATGTTTTTGATCGCATTTACTGTGTTTGATTGATAAGATGACTCAGATTCAAATCCCAGTGACTGGTTGATACGAATTCTGCTTCCAGTTCGCACCAACCACAGTGCTGAGTAAAATACCCTCAGTGCTAGGCGGATTATTGGTTAGAGTCCTCTTGCCTTTGGGTTAACAATGAGAGGTTTTCGTGGTTTTCCTCGCCATGCAACCCAAGTGTGGGATAGTACCATCAAAAATGCCACTTTGTCCCAAAGCTTTATCCAGGAGTTTCCTTGTCTGCGGGGATGGATTCAAAATTATAAGGCTACGGAATTGAACATTCATAATCGTAAAGTAAGAATAGGGTCGGTTGTACAACGCCAGCTAGAAATAGACTTCCAGTTCAACTCATAGCTAATTCGGAACGAAGTTTGGCGAATTTATAGTGACTGTAATTTGCTAATGAAACTGGTGATATTTAAAGAAGAAAACAATTTATTTATAGAATTTATATCTAATTATTTTTCATTATTTTTGAACCCCCTATGACTTTCGCAGATGTCACTTCTTTTCCCCAATAGCTACGCCACTGTTTACGCAGTAAACGAGAAAAAGAGTAGAGTTCAGCTGCAACTTTATTTATTTTTAACTTTATGGGAAGTGCGTTTAAGCATATTTTATCAAAAAGTATATTTATTATTGAGAAAGTCATGGATGTTCTATTTAGTTCAGAAATATCGCGTTACGACACCCAATATTTTCTCTTACAGTATCTTGCTGCATTTTGTTTTTATCTGATGTCTTAAAATATATCTGTCTTGTTAATACCTCTCAAAACAACTCGTGGCTGTATGTGACACTTTCTTTTCAGTTGGATACTTTTTAGCAGTTATTTAACACACAAGCATCCTCATCTGTAATACATTAATTTTTGTTTGAAAAAGATAATTCGGCTCATATATTTATTTTGGAAACGCTGTCAAAAACCTAAATATAATTATTTCAAAAGAGTTTATGCCTGTTTGGTATAATGAGGTAGCAAAACTGATAAAAAGGTAGTTGAATTGAAGTGCAATTTATATATTTTACCTTTACAGGAAAAAGTTTTAAGTATTAAATTTATTCTATCAAGCAATAAATTTGCATTTTGAGATAGTCATTGTTATGTTTTAATCAAAATGCCGCATTACGGTTTTCTCCACCATTATTTCCTCTTTCAGAGTCTTAGTACTATTTTTGTATTTATCTCATGCCTGAAAATATCTATGTTGGATATTTTATTTAGGGCGGATTACTTTAAATTATATTCCTCATTCGAATCATCATTTCGATAATGGTTTAGATCAGAAAAAGTAAACTCGATTATCACATAGTTTTTGTAAATGCTCTCAGTGACTTAAGTTATTTTATTGAAAGAGATTATATTTGTTTTGTATTGACAGAATTTTTACGATGAAAAAAAAATTTTGTAATAGAAAAAGAATTGAGCTGCAATTTTCGTTTTTAATTTTATGGTAAAAGTAAAATTGCCCGCAATACGAGGGTTTAATTTTTTAATTTTTTTCATCTTATAGTATATTTATACGATAGTTAAAAACATTAAAATGTTTTTAAAAAATAGGCAATAATCTTGAGAGATTTCGAAACTGCAAAGGTTATTTTTTATTATAAGAAGTATGAGACACATTCATCTTTTTTTCATCCTAATTTGAACTTCGTAGTTTAGTTGTTTTGCGTCTGTGATTGTTTTAATTTGATTTTTATAAGTCATGTTTCTGTACTTGACACTTAATTTAATGTTATACTTTGTTTGTTGTTATTGTTTCTAAGGTCATTTGCCAATACTAGCAAGACTGCCATAATTTAAGACAGTCGAATTTAAGAATTTTTTGATTTGCTTATTTATGCAAAAATTTTTTCTATATTTATTTATTTATTGTCCGAAAATGTTTTGAATGATATTTTTTAGGAAATAAGATATTGTTTTATTATATTTTGAAAAATCAGGGACAGTTCTGTTTTTTTTTTTTTAGTCATGGGTATTTAACGCCGTACGATTTCAGAACGTATTTATGATATTTTTTTTTTCGTTCCGATACGTAAATTTTGTACAGAAAAATTAGCAAAAAACCTAAAAGACAAGAGCATTGTAAAAAATTTCCTGATCAAATAATGGTAAAAAGTACAGGCACTTAAAGTACCGTTACTCTTTACCTTAAAATCCATTTTTTCCGGAACAAAACATATGATATACCATAATTTTTACAGCAACAATCATCGTAAAATCACTGAATTTCTCGAATTAAATAAATATAAAACGCACGGTACAATAATTTACAGTCAAAATCGATTTTACATATAGTGCTTCCGAATTGATGGTACTTTATAACGTGATTTAATCAGGAAATATTTACCGCGAGGACAAGTGTATGATTACATTCAAATGAAACCAAAAATAATTTGAATAATTTTAATAATTTTCAGACCCATAGCTTGAGTTATACCTGAAATATGACTCATCGCATTCTTTTTAGCTTCATTTAACAAACTGAACTAGGTATTTTATTTTTAAGAACTAATTCTCTCACCAAGGCACAACAGAAGTGAACATCATAAGCATTATCACAAGAGCTATTTGCACACATTCCCTTAACTGTTTAGTCTCATGATTGCAAGGTTGATAATCTTTGGCGGACCAATAATTTGAGTATTACAAGAAATATGAATCATCGCATTAGTTTTAACTTTTAGATTGAATTGGGTATTTTGTTTCAGAGCTAATTGTCTTACCAGGGCACCAGAGAAGAGAACATCACAAGCATTATCACAAAATTTATTTACTCACATTCCTTTTACAGTTTAATCTCATTATTGTAATGTTGATAATACTGGTCAGACCCATTACTTGAGTATTACCAGAAATATGAATAATCGCATTTTTGTAACTTAAATTACGGAACTAGTTATTTTTTATTTTAAAGGATCTAATTGTCTTAATAAAACACCATAGAATAAACATCACAGGCATTACTATTTACACACATTCCCTTTACTGTTTAATCTCTTGATTGCAATGTTGATAATCCTGGGCAGACCCATAACTTGAGTATTACCAAAAATAAGAATCGTCGTATTTTTGTAACTTAAATTACGACACTAGTTATCTATGTAATGTTGATAATCCTGGACAGACCTATAACTTGAGTATTACCAGAAATATGAATTATCGCATTTTTGTAACCTAAATTATGGAACTAGTTATTTTTCATTTTTAACGAACTAACTGTCTTACCAGGGCACCATAGAAATGAACATCACAAGCATTATCACAAGAGCTATTTACAAACATTCCCTTTACTGTTTATTCTCATGATTGTAATGGTGATAATCCTGGGCAGACCCATAACTTGAGTATTACTAAAAATAAGATTCTTCGTATTTTCGTAACTTAAATTATGGAACTAGTTATTTTTTATATATAAAAAACTAATTGACTTACCAGGGCACCATAGAAGTGAACATCACAAGCATTATCACAAGAGCCAATTTACACACATTCCCTTTACAGTTTAATCTCATGATTGCAAGGTAGATGAACCTGGGCAGTATTTTGTGAATTTTGGTGGACTGGTGACTTATTGGCCAAAGATGCAGCATGAGCTCCCTGAAGGTGAATAATCGGCTGCATTTCAGCTAAGCTCTCTCTGTGCAGAAGTTTAGGGGGTGTGGGCACAGCACATGGCTTCAGGGGTGCCTTGTGGGGATGATGGTGATGTGGTGGGGGGTGGAGTGTCAGCTCTTCGGTTTGGCACACTGGAGAAGGAGGAGGAGCTCGTAAAGAAACTGTCTTCACGTGAGCTACTGTGGGAAGATTGGCCTGAGGCTCTTCTAATGACGTTTGCTGTAAAAGATAAAGAAAATTACAAAGATAATCCTTTATATCTTTCTTTATAAAGAAATGTACTAGGGAATAGAAAAAAAAGGGATTTATTATTTTTATTCCTCCAACTAATGAAGACTTTCTTGGACTTTATAAGAACTTAAAATTAGTTAAAAATACTTGATTGTACAAAGAACACATATTTCCCCCCAGATATTAAGAAAATGCTTCATTCTCCTATAATATTATTTAGTCCCACATTGCCTAATTAATGAAATTTTTTTTTAACAAATCAAGTAATAAAAAACAGATAAAAAAATAAAATAACCTTACATTTTTCTTCCGTTTACTAATGAAGACTTACTTGGATTTTATATAAAAATTTAAAATTAGTTTAAAATGCGTAATTGTACAAAAAAAGGCAGCTTTTTTCGCTGATATTTAAAAAAAGAATTTGATTGTTCTATTATGTTCCTCAATCCCACTCTGCCTAATTAATAAGTAATAAATTGAATTTAATAAATTGAAACGTGATATTGATTTATAAATTCTATTATATATTTCTAATTCAAAATTTTTAAAAAAATGACTGGCATGTTGAATAACCAGATTTAAAAACATTTACCAACTGCTAAAACATTTATTCATACTCATATTTTTTTAACTTTTATGACTATTTAAGGAGTTTTGCTACTATAAATACGTATTAGTTAAGATTAAAAGAATATCAGATTTTCAAACATATTTATTTTCGATTATTGAATATCGATTTTTTTCTTACATTTGTACCTACTTATAATGTTCCTGTTATTGTAAAAAAAAGTTTTTCATACTGAAAATCATTATTCCAATTTGTTTTAACGCATTTACGTTATTAATACAAATTTAGTTTAAAGTCTTTATTTTAAATACATTGAACAAAGTATGAAAGGTAATTATTTTCATTATCTTAAATATTACATTTACTAAATCATTATACATATATCTATTTTCATGATATCGTTAATCATTATATATATTTTTTCCAAATTGGTCACTCTTTTAGGGGCACCATATTAGGTGGGTCAACGTAAAGCTTGTGTGATGCAATGTAAAGGTTTAAAATCTCCATATTCAATGTATCGTTTTTTAACTAAGACAAAATTTAATGTTTTATTGCAGTAAAAGTTATTTATAAAGAAATTCCTAATTCTAAAATATATTGTTCCTAATTCTATATGTATATTTTATATTAACCAAAATTGTTATGTGGTAACTTTATTACACAGCAGAGCATGCGTAATGTTGTGCAATAGTTACAAATCTCTTCATTTATATTATTATTTTATGATTATAACAATATTTAATGTTGTATTGCAGTAAAAGTGATTTTATTAAAAAAATTCCTAATTCTTAAAATATTTATCTAAACAAATCTTCTAGATTCTACAAACCTAGATTTTGCTATAGACTAAAAATATTTATACAAATAAATCTTCCAACTTACAGAAGAATTCCTTTTGTTTGAAGCTATTTCAGCTCTACTTTTTCCTCTTTGATAATGAATTCCCACAAAAATAAGTACATTTAGAAGAAAGAGGGAAGCTCCTGAAACAAGGGTCACGCTAAGTGCTGCTGAAAAATTGCTAACAGGCATAACTACTGCTAAAGAGTCTGTCGCATTCACTGTTGTCGTAGGTTGTGTGGAATCCTCAGTAGAGGACTGTAAATTGGAGTTTTCTGATGTTAGAATATCGTCCTTTTTACTTCCATCCTCATTAGAATCCTCAGTAGATGTAAGCGTATTGGAAGGAGTGGCTGCATCGGCAGAAAGCTTAGATAGAGAAGATGGTACTTGACGAACAGGACCTTCATAAGAATTGGGATTATCGTGATCATCCAGTAAATGGTGTTCAGGATTTACTTTCACTGAACTGGTTTGGTGGAGTTGAGGAAAAAGGTTTAGCCAAAAAGAAAGACGATGTGCATGGTAATGATCTCTCACTTTCGGTTTTAAACCTAAGAAACAAACAAGAAGGAGATTAAATAAAATAAATAATATGAGCACACGTTGAGAAAAGAGTATGATCTACAGACTATAAACTAAAGGAAAAAACTATAAACTAACAGAATATGGTAAACGTTACTGTGTTCCTGGCTCTATGGAAACACCAAAAAGCTCATTATTTTTACTGAAGAGCTTTGGTAAAAATAATTGTGAAATATGGTTTTATAATGCGTAATAATGTGGTAAAATTTTGTAAACACTGCATGAAGATAAATTTACTTTTCAGTTTCATATTTTTGCTAAATGTGTGGTAATAAAAACTTTAATTTTGAAAAACAAAATTTCCAGTAAATCACTGCCATATGAACTGCAAAATTATCTAAAGAATGGTTTAAATACCATAAATTATCGTTTCTATTATCGAAATTATGCTTTTTTTTTCATTAAAAAAATAAAAATGTCAGTACCATATGGTACAGTAGTTTAACAGAGTTTTTTTTTCTGTGCTATAATGTAGTTTTTGTCAAAGTATAAACAAAGTTGGTTTTGTCAAAGTGGTTGCTTTAAAGCAATTTAAGTTATCGCTAATACTTCCTTTTATACAGATCTTTTAGAACTTATTAAATTTTTAAAATAATTATAGAATAAAGAAGTCCATTTGAGTTGAAAATGTATTCCTGGGCAATGTTTAAAATATCTAAGAATTACATATATCGCAAAAAATACAAAACTACTATGTATAAATTGCTGAAAAAAAAGTCTTTTTTATAGGAAAGCATTCGGCAGAATGGTACCGTGATAATCTGTATAGTATATGTCACCAACAAAGTATAAAATGTAGGCATTATATAAAATACCTAGAGAAGTTTGAAAATGCCTGCCGTTTTCCGCTTTAAATTTATTATCTAATTCTTTGCAGTATGCCTTTTAATATAATTATGGAATGTCTGCATAAAATGTAACATATAAATTCCAACATTCATTTCCGTTAATTTCTAAACATTATATTCATTGCCTAAGCATTCCGCAGAATGTTTGAATTTTATACTCATCATGTATCATAAATGAAATATTAACGATAAAAAGTATGTTAAGTATAGTGATTTAGAAAAAACTCTTGAATTGCACACGGAGAAAAAAATTCTATCAAAATTACCGTTTTGCATGGTAATGACATTTCTTTAAAAAAAAAAGTCTGTTTTAATTTTCATTGTCAAATTACTATGTAACAGAAATTACTGTGTATTACGGAAAAATAACCGGCAGCAGTCTGCCTATCGCTAACCAACATAATCTTGACCTATTAACTATAAAGTTTACATGACCTATTAACTACAAAGTTTGCAGTAATGAACATTTTTCACCTTTACGATTTTGAAACCATTTACAGCTAGAATGATTGAAAATACATAAATACAAAACTGTACGGTGTTGAAACCATTTTCAAATAATAGGGTTAACAAACCATGAATACGAAACTGTAAAGTTTCTCAACCATGCACAACTAGCATGGTTTTAAAACCGTGATAAAGAAATTTAACTGGACATTGGAGCTAGGCTTTTCGTCAGGTAATGGGCATTGGAGATAGGTTGTTGTTTAGTTGTGTATTATCATATGAACTGTGGATGGTTTAATTAATTTCTATGGCTGTTTCACCGATCACAAGAGATGGGAAATATCAGACTTTTCTGTGTTAAGCAGCATTACGGTAAATGCATGAATGAGAGTAACGGATCGTAGTAGTTCAAGGTCACAAATTGAGGTGCGCAGGACACTGAAAACTCTCCATGCGCTAAAGAAATGGAGGAAATATTATTGTGTTGACGCTGGTACTCGAACAGCTGTACTGTCGGTCATGGGATTGACAGAATAGTTCTCTTTGCTTTAATATGTACCTAGCAGCAAGGAACTAAATGACTTCATTAGGGGAGCCTCGTTGGTGCGATAAAATTCTGGTCGTTTAACCGTAATAAGTGAAATCAGTTAGTCAACAGTTTTTATCACGTTTAAAAGTTTGAATACCATCTTATTTATGGTTATCCTACTGTTTTATTTGAATATGGTAAAATGAAAATGAATTTTTTTTTTATTTAAGCATTTTTCCAAGCTATTTCTAACAGTATGGTAAATAAAACCAAAATGTACTGTATTTAGACCATTAATTTTTAATTTTTCTGCTCACATGGTAACGCTGTTATCGGAAACTCAGATTTTCAAAAATACAGAATTATTACCGAAATATTTTGCTTGCTTCTAATTTCATTTTTCTATAAGTATTTTATAGCATTAAAATTCATTTCTCATCCTGAAAATGAATGGATTTTTTGTTGACATAATTTTAGCAGAATTTTCGAGATTACTTACCGAGCATCATATATCTTTGGTGCACTTTGTCGTAGGGTTGCCAAGTCATTCTATCATATCTGCTTTTAGATTTATCGCCAGGTTTATCAGGTTGCACAGTATTTGGATCTCTATAAAAATGAATTAGTTTATTTTCAATATAATTATTTTAGCTAAATAAAAATAATTATATGGATATTATTTTGTAAAACAAAATTTTCTTTTTAAGACTCCATTTAACAAAATCATTCCCCATTTGTTTAGTATTGTTAGAATAACATTATAATTGTCTTATTGAGTTATTATTGACGAACTGGGATTTATCACCAATGACGAAAACAATGTTGGTGTATACGCCCCACTACTCATGATATAGAGTACTCGTCTCCCAATGAGGTGACCCATGTTCGATTCCTTGCACTGGCTGGTCGAAACGAATTCTAATCCCGGATCGCATCGTCCACAGTGCTGATATAAAATTATTGTTAGTAGTAGACGGATCATGGATTAGAATCTTCTTGCTATCGGACTAACCGTGGGAGGTTTTAGTGTTTTTCCTATCCATGTAACGCAATTACAGTTTTATTTCTCCAAAAGTCTAATTTGCCTCACATGCTTGATGGAGGAGTATCCTTATCTTCTGGATTGGGTTTAAGGCAACGGAATTGAACATTGATAGTTGCAAACTCAGAATTGGGCTGAACGCTCAACACCGGGTATAAAAATAAGTAAAATTCAGATTGAAGAGTAAATTATGGTAATAATCACCACGCCTCCTCACCTTACTCCCCAGCCATCCAAGCACTCACAATGTCAATAAGACATGAAATTGTATTGTGATTTTAGTCAAGCTGAACCATAATATCGTGTTAAACAAGTTATAATGATACATTTAACACAATATAGTTCAAATTTGTACAATAATATGCCAATTTAAGCAAAGTTATTGTTTAAGACGCTATAAAAGATTTAAAAAAATAAATATTGTCTGCTTTGCAATCTTTAGTTTATATTTTTGGCCAATATGTGAAAAATAAGAATGTGGTTTATTTTATAACATGTTGATGAAAAAAATGCTTACATATCAACGTACGAAAAGAATTTATTAAATCTTTTAGAATTTAAACAATGTCATAATTTTATGCTTTGAAACTGTAAGATAATGAAACGGTTCCCAACGGTAAAATAACGAATTCACTACTCATTATTCGTTAATAATTGGAATTAGTTCCTGACTTTTACATAATTTTTTAAAATTTCAGACATTTTTTTGTCGCAGAAAGAGTACAATATGTTGAAAAGAAAATATTTATAAAGAAATGCATCTAATTAACTAAGTCATGATAACTGATATGTTTCGTTGTATCTATTATCATTTTAAATAAATAAAAAAATACAGTTTTGAAGAGACACTCTAACATTTCAAGATAAATTGAGTTATTATACCAACGAATAAATAACTATATATTCTATTGCAAAAATTTCATTCTTCTCGAAGTGATTTTGAGAAAATAAATTAAAATATTTAAAAATATTTACATAAGTGTATGAATATATTCCTTTTACGAAATAAATATAGAAATGAAAGTTGAAGAAAAATTTTCTCTCTTTAAAATATACACAAAATTAAAAGAAAATAATTCCATGTATTGATCAAATTTTAAAATTTAAAGGATTTTTCAGAACTAACTTTAATTAATGCAATAATATGTACTTCAGCGTAATTTAAAGTTTGAAACAAATTATGCATTTTCTAAAGATTTCAAAAGTAAAAAATCAGATTATATACCGAATTTACTAAAATTAGTTTCTAACATTTGTCTTACTCATACTAATTACTCTTACTAATTTGTAATAAAAAATTCTTGAGATTTCCATTTTATTCTGAAACAAGAAGTGAGAAATGAACTGATTATTTTGAGTGTTTAAATTGCAAATTTCAGAGCCATTTTCTAATTTTAATCTTAACCCTTTGACGCAGATTATTAAATATATTTTTTTCATTAATTTATATTAATTCTGGTCAAAATAAGTGAAAAATATAATATTTAGCATTTTAATAATTTATGAAAAAAGCATGAGACACCAGTGTCTTTTTCTGTTTTAAAGGTAAAATCTTCGTAACACGGCTCACTTCTAAACTATATTTTTTCGCATTTGCGCTTATTTGAAGTTGTTTAAATCTATGAGACAGTTGTTCAGTTGAAGTTGTTTAAATCTAACAGTTAATCAATAATCTTTAACATTTCTTTAATTTACGAAATAAATTTTCGATAAATTTTTGAATATAAATGAAAAAAAAACCCATTTGTTTAGATTATAAATTTTAGTACAGATATAATTCTTATAACCTAACAGATTATTTTTAGTATGTGTTCGTAGTTAGTGGGTCATAAACATCATATTTTAAAGAGAAAACGGTGCCTCATCTGCGTCAAAGAGTGAACAATTTTTAATTATAAAATTAACTTATATATAAGTAAAAATTAAAACTTTAATCTTTATTTAATTTGCAGAATTGCACAATTGTTTACTACGTTACATTATTCGTATTTGTATAAGTTTTATAAAATTTTGATATTATCCAGGGAAAAAAATGAAAAATTAAAATTTGTTCTTTTCAATTTTCAAATGTTTGACATGTGGCTTTTTTTAAAAAAGATGATAAACATTTCATCTGTAAAAGTGTTTTTCACACATTTTAATTTTGCACTTTCAATGGTTCCAAATGCGATCTTTAAGTTCCAGCTGCATTTTCGGCTTCGTTATAAGTATTGTCCTAGGCGTGCAGGTCACGAATGATTTAGCCTTTGACATGTTCGTCAATATGCTTGGTCAACCTTACATTACGTGATTTTTTTCAAATCTTTAATAATTTAGAAAAAAAATACTAAACAAAAGGTTGGAAAACAGAATACGGAAAAGATATAATCGCGTCGCAAGCTCACACTATTATATCCGAAAAAGGGGTTTCATATCTTGTATTAGTATAGCCAAGCCAAAGCAAAATATATTTTCCTTATATTGTTTTCCGGCTTTTTAGATCTTTTTAAGGACTTAATTAAGGACTGAGATTTATTATTTTAAGAACGTAAATTTTCTTTAACTCAATTTATTTAGTAGTAGTTTTTTTTTCTTCTTGTTTCTCTCTATTCTTAACTTACTATGCGCAGTAAATAAGACTTAATTTTTCCTTTCTCCATCTTCTTTTAGTCTATTATATATATATATATATATATATATACATATAAGTTCAAAATGAAGAATAAAACAAAGAAAAATANACTGTTTTTGGGGTAGAGGTATTTTTAACAATATATATATATATATATATATATATATATCAGGTATTTAATATTCTGTCCCTCATTAGTCACACAGTATATGCTATCCTACGTACCTTATGCCTTAAGCCATTCAATTATAAATGTACAAAGGAACATTAGTCAACGCATTCGAAAGTAAGTTTCAGAAAGAAATCAGTTAAGCATTTAAAATTTAAGACATAATACTTTAAGACTTCATTTAATTGATTTAACAAACTTAGTGATTGTTAAAGATTCAAAAGAAGCAAATTAAGTTTAGAATTCAACTGAAAACATTCTCTACTTTAAAAAAGATAATTTTACCAAATTCAAACTCAAATTCAATTATTTATCATTAGTAAATTGCGTAATTAATTGATTCCAAAGTAAATCTGGAGTTTCATTAGCATACAGCTAATAAAATCGAATGTGACATTTTTTTCATACGAATTATAGTTTTTAACCGAAAAAGTAAGTAGCAATTAATTATTTTCTGTTCTCTTCTGAATTTTATTTGATTCCTTTATTTTTCACGTTCTTGAAGTAAGAGCATCGTTTAATTAATTAAATAATGCAATTTATTAAATTCTCTGTTTAATGTCAAGTTTGAAACCAGACAAGGAAGTATTGAGAATGACAAGAGAAAAGAGAAAAAAAAGAGAATTTATTTTCTCATTCATTAATTTATTACAATCATTTTGTATCAATTTTATCTCCATGTTATCTCATTTCATCAAAGTTGACATTTTTTTTCTTTTAATATTTTATTTGAGATAAAAAATAATTAGAATTATTTGAGTGGTATTTGTCAGTTTCCATTTCAATAAATGACAAACTACACTTAAATTTAAATCAGTGTAAATATTTATCCAGCTATTTGACTAAGGATATATCAAGCTATTTTTTTATCCTTAGACATCAGTTTTGTTTTTATTTGAATCATTATGTATTAATGCAAGCTCGATTTACTTTCAGAAATTAATTATTTTCAGAACTGTAAAAAATAACTGTAAATGCTAAGGAAAAAAATATTTTCACAGATAAAAACTGTTTAAGATAAATACAGATTTTTTTTCGGTTTTCAATCATTACTCGCGCATGCAACAAATCCTGTTTTTTTGTAGACCTTTTCTGTAAATTCGACGATTTAAAGCCGCTTTTCACAGAAACAGTTTTTCTCTGTTACTTACCCTAATCATGTACGCAACAAAATCGTCAATTCAAATTCTAGTTTTTGCCAGTCAGTTTTTTTTTTACCTTAAAATAACTTTTTTCAAATCATTTCATGATTATTTTCTATACTTGAGTTCACTTTTAAAAACTTATTTTATGATTTTAAGCATCGTATAAATTAAATTGCAATTCAACTTCATTGTCTAATTAATACTTCACTTGATTATTTTCTTTCTTTAGATATAAGTTTTCGTAAAGTTAAATTGCCAGACATTCCTATAAGTTTTAAATATAGTTATATAAAGCCAATATAGTTTTAAATGATTTTGCACTTAAATATGATTTCAATAATTAAGACGTTTAAGATAAAGACAATCTGCTCTGAGGATAGAGCACTCACCTCCCAGTGAGGAGACCCGGGTCTGAATCCTGGCTTGTCATGTGAACTCTTCTCCCGTCTCGCACCCACCACAATGCTGACGCAGTTATTTTATAGAGATTTTTTTTTTGTTAAAATAACGGAATTTGTTAAAGTAACAATACTTATAAGCTTATAAAACAGGCGTATGTTTTTAAATGACAGTATTTTTTTGGGCAATCGAAATTTTCATTCAGGTATACCAGCTGATATTTTGTTTCTGTAATTTTATACGCATTTTTTACCTCTTAGAATTAACGCCCGGTGGCTGAGTATTAGCGCTCCGCGCTCCCGTGCCACAGATCCTGGGTTCGATCCTCGGACCGGGCAAGATTGACTCAGCCTTTCATCCCTTCAGTGGGTCGATAAATGAGTACCAAGAATGCTTGGGAACTAAACACTGAGGGTTCCGCGTTCGGCTGACCACCGAACCGGAACATCTGCTCCTGCACCCCAGGTCAAGATCCAGAGCCCAAGGTCAAGAAAATTAAAATGGGCACAGTAAGCCTTGGCGCTCTGTGGGTTGCACACGCCACTTAGTTTAGTTTAGTATTAGAGATAAATCGGAAATGCTATGCGAAAGCATGCCAGGGGTCGTGGTAGAAACGCCACAGCTCAAGAGGATCGATATGCAGTGGTCAAAAGGAACAGCAATGTCACCTCTAGTAAGATAGCTACAGACCTTGCAACCACTACCGGTGTTCTGGTTTCTGCAAGAACCAATTCACGGTGATTGAATAAAGTTGATTTGTATGCACGGAAGCCTGTTCAATGCATGTCGCTTCAACTGCGCTATAGTCGAGAAATATTACTCTGGTGTATGAAGCGTATTGGTTGTGTCACCAACATAATTCTAGAGTGAATTTCTACAACGAATCCTGTTTAACTGTTACAAGTTATTCTGGCCACCATTTAGTGTGAAGAGAAAAGAAACACGTTATGCACAATATTATGTTCATGAACTTGATCGGTGTGGCTCAGGTGTGGTGGCGTGGTCAGGCATGATACATAATGACAGAGCACCGTTTCATATCTTTGGGTGAGGTAACGCTAGATCCTAGTGGTTATGCAGAGAGATTAGTCGGAAATATGTTCGCCTTCTTAGGTGAGTGGTTTTAATCAAGCATTTCTATGCCAGGAATTCTAAACATATAAATGTCGTTTGGCTGAGTTGCGATGGCTCAGGGAAAAAGGAACTCGCTTGCCAATAAGGTGACTCAGGTTCGAGCATCAGCGATGCGATAGTTGGTCGATTTAAAAACTATTTTCGATTAGTTGTAAATCAGTTATGAATTATTTGTTGACGCCGGTTTCAAAATTAAATAATAAATAATTGAAATTGTAAATGAGCTGATTATTTAGAATAATTATATTTTAACTTGCATAGCATTTATACGAACACAAATGAAAATTTTAGTTCTTAGATCTATAAGTAAGCGTAACAAATTCAGTTTTATTAAGAAAAACTACATGCTTATATAATAAACAGAAATAAACGAGAGAGTTAGTATTAAAATAGAATTTAAATATATGTTTCGTTGCATAGAATAATATTATTTTCCCTGAGAACAACTAAAAGAAACCAGCTTTAATTTCTAGCTTTAAAAATAGTTTATGCTCATTTTTACTTTAATTTTATTGTAAAATATTCCAAAGTTATAAAAAAGGAAGTCATCTTAAGTTAGCATTTCTCAATATGCATATATTATTTATTGTACAATAAAATCTCAGTGGGGTCTCATGGGGGATTTATAGCGAAAAGCATTCAAAGTTTATTGAATTCCCAATGATAAACAAATACACAAGAATAAATATTATAGTTCTAAATAAACAAAAAATTGTTATGAATTATAATTCGAATTAAACATTTTTCTATGTCGTTAACTTCAAATATGAATTGTAAACTAGCTGAACTTCGAATAGGTAGACTATTTAATTAAAAAAATATGTTTTTGGAAAATTAAATTCATTATATGTATTTATACATGTTTTTTTTATTTGCCCATAAATAATCTAAATGCATTTATAGAAAATACTTATTAATTAAATTTAATTATTTAAATAATTTTTTTATAATTGCTTAAACCTAATTCAATAATTCAAGCAAATTATTGAGCAATGAATGCAAAAATAAATTTTTAGTTGTTTATCGGAACTAGGCACAAGAATAGTTATGCCGTTTTACCACATTCCTATGGGAACAGCATATCTCAACATTGCAGTTTTTGCAATTTTAATGAGAAGTTTTGCGTTTTACTGAGGAGTTTTGTAAATCCCGTACTATACAGTGCTTAAGCATGATTTTCGCAGGTTTAATTCAAGATATAAAACTAAAATCTCAGTACTCTTTTTCTTTTCCTTTATCTATTTTATTATTCGTAATTATTTTTTTTTTGGAGAAACATTTCTGAAAATATATTTCTTATTGATGTAAATGACTTAATTATATTTTTCCTATTAAAACAAGAAAGTGTGTAACCCATCGAAACAAATAAGAAATGTTTGTTTATTTTCCTCTATTGATGACAATAAAAAATGGAGAAAAAATAATTAAAATAATAACTCCGAAACTGGGCCGTAATGTAGTAAGATTAGAAAATTCTTCTCCATCTAAATGTTTGATTATGGCTTTTGAATTAGAAATCTTGACAAAAGAAATGCAAAGGTCTATAGCACTAGCTAATTTCAATAGGATTATAAATATCAATGGTGAATATTAATTATCAATGTTTCTTAAGAGTCGATATAGCACGACAGTAGTAAGTAGTACCAGTAACAGTAGATATAGTTGATATTGCAAATTTGAAGCGAAGTTAGGACGCATCATAGGAAGTGAGAAGTGAATAGCAACTCATGTACGGAAAAGTCATGATACGCTAATAGGGGCATCTTTCATTTATCAGCTGTCTGTTCGTGCACATTTCAAACGGTACATTTATTTATCTAAAGTTTATTAATAATGTTTTAATTTTAAATTTTCGGGAAATTCATTATTGTCAAGAATCACAATCAAATAGAGCCCAGAAACAGCATGTTTTTTTACTACTTTTTTTATTGCAATTTAGTGACTTGGCGACTATCTGGTGAACCTAACAAGTTAGTCGCCAAATGGCTGAATGGAAATAAAGAAGCAATTTCAGAGCCTATTTCAATTCAGATTCAGACAATAGTCATTAAAAAATAGTGAGCAAAAGTTGTTAGATAATTTGCACAAATAATGAATCATTTCAAACACGTATGAGCAGCCAGTTCATAACTTGAAGCCAGCTCCGATGAAATTACCTCACATTATTTGTTATGCTCTTCTTAATTCAAATGATGCACCCTACTTCGCCTTTAAACCTAGAATCGTTGTATGGAAGCACCATGTATATTATGCAATCATTAGAAAAGTATTTTTCTCCTTCGAAAACCACATTATTGAAAAAGTTCTGAGAGCAAATTTTTCGTTCCCTTTCTTACCGCTAACTAGAACATCTTCCTAAAACTGCAGAAGTGAGATTTCTGACAATATCACTTAAGGGGAAAGGTAAACCTTTAAAATATTAATAATTAATTACTTCTAATCAATAGTTTTATTATACTACAAATAAAATGAATTTTTTAAATTAATAAATGAAACAAAAGAAACGTTAGAATATTCGCGAGATATTAAATAAAGTAAATAATTATCTTTATACAATTAAAAACTTTCTTTCGCAACAGTTTTTATAAAAGAATTCTTTTTAACGTTTTTGGTGACACTTACTTAAAAACGATTTAGATCAAGAGTTAATTTCACATGAAATGATTCAAACTTTTTTAATGTAAAATGCTAATTTTTAAAATTAAAAATTTTGTTTTAATAATAATCTAAGAAAATTCAAATTTATTTTGTCTTTGTAGACAAATATTTTTGAAATCAGATTACTTAATAATTTATCTAATTTATTAAATTATTTTGAAATCAGATTATTTAACAATTTATCTATTTATAACCTTATTTTAAAAATTCATTTAAAAAATTTTTTTTGCGAGAAAGGTTTTTTAATG
Source organism: Parasteatoda tepidariorum (assembly GCF_043381705.1). NCBI lineage: Eukaryota > Metazoa > Arthropoda > Arachnida > Araneae > Theridiidae > Parasteatoda > Parasteatoda tepidariorum. The sequence goes on from NC_092215.1 coordinate 24,696,425, forward strand.
AAAATAATTTTTTCATATTTTGATATTTTTCTTATATTCGGAACATTTGTTGTCTTGTACAACCCTAGTAGACACCCCCCCCCAAAAAACAAATAGGCTTCTGGCATACAAAATAGTAAAAAATTAATGATTTTGAAACGTTCACTATCCCTTAATCATGTCAATATACATGTTTAACTTAAAAAATATTGAATGTATTGAACATTTCTATAACATTCTTATAAGAAACTTTTTAAACATAAATATAACATACCCATTTCTAGCAAAATTCACCCAATAAGTCATTACAGCCTCAGATAGCACAGTTTCAGGTTCACTATAATTTTTAGAGAAATGTCCTAAATTCTTAACAAGAGGTGCACCAAATACATATTGAAGATCTTCACCTGGAAGACATCCTTGTCTTTGAGGATACTTACTATCCTCTGTTTGATAGTTAAACACATAGAAATATGCTTTTCTTTCACCGGATGAAGGATGGTAATTAGCAGATTTAATGATTGGAGCTACTACTAAGGCATCACCAAGCGCGTCTAAGGTACCATCTAATATATTTAAATCATGCTGTGAGTTCTTAGACCAATCGGTATATTCATTTACTATAGTAAGAAATATCTCCTGCAGGTGATAATTGAAGATATTTCTAACTAGAGTTCTCAAAAGTTTGTCTCTACGTTCAATTCCTAAGCCATCCCTTTCTTCTTGCTGAGACACTTGGAAGTAGGATGCTACTTTTGTTACACCGAACATTAGATCGAATAATCCATATGGATGCTCTGAAGCCAATTCTTCCATCATAACAGAAGGCTCATTCTGGATTACAATACCATCAATAGTAGGTCCGAAACCAGTTAGAAACATCGGAACTGTGATTTGGACTCTTAAAATATCCGAAACAGAACGTTGTCTTAAGCATTCCAAAAGATTGGCTGGATGATTAGTTGGACATCCTAGAGTCCTGGCTATCTGTTGAGCATAAAAATTGGCGTCTCGTGCAATTGCCCAAGGACTCAAGGCAGAGCCACTCATCATGATGGCCCTATGGAACAGGCCAGCAGGAAAAAGTGATGAACCTATAAGAAGCATCAACATATTGTTAGGTTGAAACAAAATTTCTTTTTAATTGGAAGCGTGCTGTAAGAAAGGCACAAGCATTTGCAAGAGTTAAATGTGTTAAATTGAAAACCAATTGGAGAGATTTCTATAAAAGAGATTCCTTTATGAATAGATATATATATTTTTAACGTATTGCATTTCAATGTTAACCAATTGATACACGAAAGGAAACAAGTGCAGGACGGTTACATCTGCAAAAAAACAATAAAGTTGTATAGTATCACCTAATAATTAAGGTTTTGCATAGAATCTTAAAGTGCGTCTAATAATTTGGTAAGGGACTGTATATATACATATATGGGTCATTCTCACGAAAACTGCCTTTTTTCAGTTCATAAAATCCCAAAAAAGTAAAGTGAATAAAAAGCTCTGAAATTTTTTATATTAATAGAAATATGTAATGACATTATAAAGAAAGTATATATCCTATAAATTATACTTAATATTTAAATTAATTAATTTTTTAAATAATTAATTTATAATTAATTAATTTATAATAATTAATAATTAATTAATTAATTTAATAAATAAATTAATTAATTTAATAAATTAATTTATTAATTTTTTAATTTATTTTTCAAATTAATTAATAAGTAAATTAATTATTTTCACTATTTAAAAAGTGAGGGAATGACACTAATAGTGAGGGAATGATATTTTATTTTAATACATGTTTTTATCTAAGTTACATCTACCTAAAGTTTGAAAATGATAACATACTAAGTATATCTAATATTTATTATAATTTAGTCTTATATATTTAATAGTTTTTACAGGTTTGGGAAATAAAATTGGCTGGCACGATTGAACAAAAAAAAATTTGATAATATACTCATCTTGAATCATTCCCTCACTTCAGCGTCATTCCCTCACTTTATACACTAGTGAGGGAATGACGAATTCAATAAAATTTAAAAATAACAGTTAGGCCTAATTAATTTCTGAAGTCAATCACATACAATTATATTCATACAAGAAAGCAACATATAATTATCCACTTTCTCGATGAAGTTGTATTTTATTTTACTCTAAAAAATGACATGAGGGAATGACAAATGTAAAAAATTTTACCTGGTTTGATTCATTCAAATTTATTCCACAGCAAAGCTTCTTTAAGTTGAAGATGGAAACATACTGCAATTTTGTTCTATGATGCCAGTTGTTAACTTCTGAAGTTTTTATTAAAATATTTTTATTCTAAGAAGATTGCAGGTGATAAGAACATTGTTGTGAGGGAATGACGCGAAACACTGGGGACAAAGTTTAAAATAGTGCTGTGTTAATATTTTTATCAGAAATTAAATTTAAAATTGATTTTCTGAATTCTATATTTCAGTATTCTGAAATAAAAAACACGAATTTGTAAAAAAAAAATTTTTATTTCAGAAACAATTTTTTTCTTTTTTTAAATCAGCAGTGGGGACAAGTGAGGGAATGACATATTGGTATATTTTAATTACCTAAAATAAATAAAAAATAAAAATTGATAATTTTATTTTTATTCTTTTGTTAGCTTGCATTCTGAAGGACACTTTCCCTGAAAATTTTTTTTCGTAAGTTGTAAAACAAACATAAAATATACTGGGGACATGAAAATGACTGTTTTTGTGAGAATGACCCATATAAAAGAGATTTCTTTTTTGTCTTTAGATTTTTATGAAAAGCATTATTTTTCAAGCATTAATACGATAATAACAATTTAATAATTTTGAAACTTAGAAGCACAAATCAAGCAAAAAACGAAAATTTACTGAAGATATGTATTTCAGCAAAATATCATTTCATCAGGGTACACACTGTCTGCCGACACACAGGAGCCTTTCTGTCGTCAGTAGTACAGTATTACCACCGACAGTAGCCTTTCTGTCGTCAGTGGTACAGTATTACCACTGACGACAGAAAGACTCCTGTTTGTTGGCAGACAGTGTGTCCCTGATGAAGTGCTGTTTTGCTAACATACATATCGTTAGTGATTCTTGATTTTTTGCTTGATTTGTGTTTCGAACTTCCTAAATTATTAAATAACTTGGTTTTAGCTGCTTTTAGTGATTTTCCATTTTGACTTATTATTTTAAATGTTATTTTCTAATTTTGTCTTTTTCTGAATTTGTGTAAACAGTTTCATTCTCCGATTAGATATAATTGCAGCATTTTTACCCTTTCCATAGTAAAAAGGCAAAACATGTCGAAAATGTTACTTTTAATTTTCTATATTTGAAAAGGCACCAGCCAAAAATGAATGCGTAGAATCAGTCTTTTTCATAAATAGGCCTTACTATATCAGACAAAAGCAAATAATAACGTGAAGGTAGTCTACATAGCGCAAATTATACTTTACCCTTTAGTGCAAATTCTGCTGTAAACGGGTCCTTTTTGGTCTGCATAGCACAAAGTATACCTCTCCTATATCTGCTTTCGAAATTTATAATGATTATAAGACTTAAGTGGGAAATTTGGCTTCAAAAAAATACAATTAAATCCAGTGAAGAGAAAAAAAAACGAAATTACTTTTCAAACAACCCAGAATATAATTATTATTTTTCCAAACTATTTTCCCAGAGACGCGATGGCTTCTGGGATAGCGTGTTCTCCTTCCAATGAGGTGAACCGGGTTCGACCCCCATCGATGGCTGGTTGATACGAAATCCGCATCCAGCTTGCACTAACTACAGTGTTGACGTGAAATATCCTCAATGGTAGACGGAACATCGGTTAGAGTCCCTTTGCCTTCAGGTTAACCGTGGGAGGTACTCGTGGTCTTCCTCTCCATGTAACACAGATGCGGGTTAATTGCATCAAAAAATATTCCACGAAGGCAAAATTTTCCCAATACTTGATCCAGGAGTCCCCTTGTCTTCTGGATTGGGTTCAAAATTACAAGGCTACGGAGTTGATCATTAGTTGTCGTAAACCCAAAAAATTAGGTCAGCTGTTCAACGACGGTTACAAAATAAAGTAAAAACTTATAAAGATAAAAAATGTTTTTTGACGCAAACTTCAGGGTTAATTGGAAAATATACTGCATCCGGTTATTTTACCGTAATTTTAGAGTGAAATTTCTAACAGTGTTTAATAACTTTTCTTTTTATTCTAATATTATTTCGTCACCCTACGCGACTTTCACAGCGTACAGATCATGTGGTCGAAAAGTTGTAAAACTAAAAAACCTTGAGCCTTTTATAAGTTAGTCTAAGTCTATATTATGACTACAAGTCAGTTATGTCTATAAGTTGTAATTTTTTTTTTTTTAACCTTTATATTGCTTTGCAGCTCCGCAATTCACGTTTTCCCCTATTTTGAACTGCTTTTAAAATGGAAACCCTAGTCTTCTGGATTGGGCTTAAAATTACAAGGCTACGTAGCTGAACATTTGCAGTTGTAAACCCAAAAATTGTTTCGGCTGTTCAACGACGATTAAAAATTATAAAAAATAAAAACTATTTTTCCAGTTTTAATTTAATTTAAAACTAATTAAAACTAATTGAAATAGCTACGTAGTTGAACATTTGCAGTTGTAAACCCAAAAATTGGTTCGGCTGTTCAACGACGGTCAAAAATTGTAAGAAATTAAAAATATTTTTCTAGTTTTAATTTAGTTTAAAACTAATTAAAATAGTAAATCAAAGTTACTGTTTCAGGGAGGTTACCGTTACATGATCTTTGGAATTTATTTTCTCAAAATAAACATCTTACCTTTCGCCATAGGAGATAAGACAAGAAAATTAACAAGAGCAGCTCCATGTCCTTGTCCAAAAAGGGTGACATTTTGTGGATCTCCTCCAAATTCTGCAATATTTTCTTGAATCCAATGTAAAGCTGCTACCTGATCTGTAATCCCGTAGTTGCCTCTTGCTGATCCCTCTATAACCGGTAGAAATCCTTTAAAAAAAGATAACATTACTAACGCTTTAACTCTCAAATATTCATAAGAATTTTGTTAGCGAAAATAAATTCTTCGTTTAAAATTTTTTCACGTAAAGCTCAAATGTTTTCCTTGTAAGAAAATAAAAGTAACGTAAGGGGAAGGATTTAAAATTTTTTTGTTCAATAATTCGATTTTTTTCGTCAAAAAATTGAGTTTTATCAGTAACGTTGCATTTAATAGATTCATTTTTTTTTTCGTTTAAGGTAAACTTTTATTCCACATTTAATATGCGTGTTCTTCTGAGTATATTTTATTCTCTTAAAGTTTTTATATGATAAATTGCAGGGCTTATAAAAGTACCAAAAAATATATAGTGTGAAATATCCATTCTCCATTCTTGAAAGAGCTTCATTTTTCGTGTAATACACATTACTTCTATTAATTTAAATTGGTTTATAGAAATAAAAAGAGTGAACCATAAATATCATCTTCTGAATAAATTTTAAATTTTTTTTAATCAGAAATGAAGACAAGAAAGTATGCATATGGGGTCGTAAATGGATTGAAGGGGGAAAAAACTATCTAAATCTGACAAATCACAATTAAAGAAGATGGGTGTACAAAACAACGAAACCAGTTGCATAGCAATATGAAAAATTAGGACGTTTCTAATAATAGCTTTTCAGTTCATCATTTTTCATACCGCAATCAAACAGGTTTTGTGTTCGCACACTTACCTACTTCAAAGATGATTGTCATGTTTCCGTAATTTTTTTAAAAATAAATGTCAATTTGCGATCACTATGTGTATATGTTTTTATCGCCATTTTTGATAAGGATTATTGTCATGTATAATGCAGGCAGGGATAAAGATAACATTTTAGAATTGCCTACTACAACGCAAACCAGTTATCTCTTAACTAGGAAGTTTGACTTATAAGAGTGGTAGGGAATTTTACGAGAAAAGTTCTCAATACCACCACGAGATGGCGTTTAAATATAATCTTACATATATAGCCCTTACTTTGAACAATCATTTGGAATCACAAAATCATGTGTTCCAAAGTTGAAAAAAAGTGTGCTGTTGAACATAGCAAGTTCTGTCTTTAAAATCTAGTCAACTCTTTGATTTGCCACGACATACTAGATATTTTAAATGTTCGAAAGATAAAAAAAAATCACATATATTATTATCTAAGTAACGTAAATTGGCTGGATAGCCTGGTTGGTAGGGCGCTGGACACACGTTCGTAAGAACAAAGTTCGAATGTGGCAGGCCAAAGACTCCTCGTATAGTAAATGGTGACTGGTACACGTAAAATTTTTGAGGTCCTTCATGTTTCCACAACAAATTATACGTCTGGGGTTACTGATTTGGAGATTGACCGTTCTCTGGTTAAGGTCGAAATTAAAATCTGTGGATGAACGCATGGATGTAAGAATGGGTTCACCCTATAAACGGGTGTGACGTATGGGTGAGACAGAAGTCGAATCCTTGGCTATAGATGGTGGCACTGGGTAACAAGAACAATCGTACTCCTTGCCTTAATGGCCTACGACAGCAACAACAGTAACGCAAGTTTAATATAATAGCAAAAGATCCTTGTGTTTGCGAAGTTTATCACAACACATATTTCTCAATTTTTCTGTTACTGGTATACTGGCAAACACAGGTTTACAGGTCATTTCAGTTATAGCTAAACTTGAAACTGATGATTATGGATATATTTTACTTAAACATTTGAACGTAAATGCAATAAAGAAAAGTAATTTAAGAAATAGTTTCATTGAAAACTACAGATAACTTTTTTTTATGTATGAATTATCTTTCCCTTTTTCTTGAGTTTAAATATATGAATGATAAAATGTAATTCCCTTTATCATGAAAATCAGAAGTAAGCCTCAGATTCTTACATAATAGTAAAACTAAGTAATTATAATTCCACAAAAATTAATTACTTTATCTCTCAACCGAATTTGATCATCTATAATAAAAAGACAACCGACGTAAATAAATTAATTTGAATAGAAAGTGGTTTTAATATTTGTTTTCCTCAAAAAAGAACATCCGTTTTCACTTTGTCAAAATTTAACGACATTTCATTAAATTTTAATGAAACGAAAAAAAATGATTATTCGCTAATTATCTTTATGCTAAAAAAGACGAAAGAAAAATAAAACCTACTCGTTCATAAAATCAGATGAAATACTCTACTTTACCATCTTGAATAAAAGAAAAGATTTTATTCTAAAAAAACTCTGTTTTTTTTCTGAGCAACTACACAATCAATATAAACCCTTTTTAGAATACTTACTTGATTTCTTAAAGGAATGAATATTTTAAAAATCTTCGCGTAACATGAAGATGCAGTGTAAATGGAACGCAACAGAGAGAATCAAAGAAAAGAAAAATTTTTCGTTGTGGTATAAATAAATTACTCATTCGCATTTCAAAGAAAAGTGCCTTTTTCTTTTTCATTCCCGTAAGGATTGTGAAAAGGCAATATTTAAAGAGTGTCTATTATAAAAGTCTAGATTTTTCCGATTTGAAATGCAGAGAGTTCCACGCAATTCAGCGGGAAAAAGTACTTTTTTTAGCATTTTCCCTTCTTTTATCTAAGATTATTTATTAAATGGCCTCAGTAAGAGGAAAAATGCGACGCGAAACAGCAGATAACACGCGAAGAAATTCTTATTACGTAAGATAGTTCTGCGCCGTGTTAAGTTAATAACATCTAGGCACTGGGAACTTATCTTTACTCCAGAAACTGGGGTCAAAAAATCTGCAGAATAAGTAAGAAGATGGTAACATAGTTCAGAGGATTCAATTTTATTACTGAAGTCTTAAAAAATGCTAATTTTCTTACAAGAATTATAAAGGAACGTTATTTTGAGAAAATGACCTAACCTTGAATGATAATTAGGAATTACTGCAATTTGAAAGTATAGTCCAAAATCAGGCACATTAAAATTTGCATGATATATCATGTTTTAGAACGATGGGCTGAATGTTTAGTATATTTTAAGGATTTAAATTTTTATTTACAATTTCTCATTCAATAGTGTAAGTACGTGAAACAGTAAGTGCGAAGAAATTCTTATTGCGTATAATAGTTCTGTGCCATATTAAGTTACTAACATCTAGGTTCTGGTACCTCATCTTTAACCCACAAACTGAGGTAGAAAAAAACCATGAGAGAATATAGTTTGAAGATGGTAATATAGTTTTAGAGAATGTTACAAGATTCAATTTTACTATTGTATTCTTAAAACGTAGTAATTTTCTAACGAGAGAAGTAAAAATGAGGAGGGTAATTTTTTTTAAAAGAATGACACGACTTTTGATGATAATTACGAAATATTGTAATTTGAAATTATAGTCCAGAAATAGACACATTAAAATCTGGATTATATGACATGTTTTAGGAAGGCGGGCCGAATATAAAAGTACATTTTTAGAATTTCACTTTTTATTTATGAATATTTATTCAATAACCTAAGTGTGTGAAGCAGCAAAACATACGCGAAGAAATTCTTATTGCAGAATATAGTTCTGCACCGTGTTGAGTTAATAAAATCACACAGGGAACTCTTCTTTAATCCATAAACTGGAGTCAAAAAACCAGAGGAATAAGAAAAAAGATTGTAATATTGCTAATTAGAATATTACAAGATTCAAGTCTGGTATAGAAGTCTTAAAACATAATCATTTTCTTACAGGAATGATAAAGTTGAGGAACGTTATTAAAAAAAATATGATTTGAATGTTGATGATATTTACGAAATATTGCAATTTGAAATTGCAATCCAAAAATGGACAGATTAAAATCTGGATGATGCAACATGCTTTAAGAAAACAGGCTGAACGCTTAAGTGCATTTTCAGAATTTCACCTTTTATCTGCGATTACTTATTAAATGTTATGCATATGAAGGAAAATGTGGTGCATAACAGCAGATAACACGCAAAGATAACAGGCAGATAACACGCAAGTTCTTATCACGAGGAGCAGTTCTGTGCCGTATTAAGTTAATAACGTCCAGGCACTGGAAACTTATCATAAATAGGGGTAAAAAAAAAACAGCTGAATAAGAGAGAAGATAGAAATAAAGTTTCAAAGAATGTTTTAAGATACAATTTTACTATTGATGCCTCGAAAAAAAGTTATTTTCTTACATGAATGCTAAGACTATGGACTCTTTTTACAAAAAATAATGATCTAATTTGGGTTGCTGATTACAAATTATTGCAATCTGAAATAATAGTTAAAAAGCAGGCAGATAAAACTTTAGTTGATATTGCGTGCCCTTAAATGACAAGCCAAATGTTAAAGTAATTTTGTAGCTTTTATTTTTCTTTTATCTATATTTATTTATTGAACGGCCTAAATCAGAGGAAAAATTCGATGTGAAATAATATGTAAAACTCGAAAAATTCCGAATAAGAAAAAAAAAAACTAAAATAAGGATTTGAAGAGTGTTTTATGATTCAATTCTACTTTTGAAGTTTCAAAACACAGTCTCGTTCTTACAAAAATAATAACCGTATTTTTTTTTTTAGAAAATAAAAATATAAATATCTGCTTGTGGACGATAATTACAAATTATTGCACTATCGTCTAAAAACAAGCACGTCAAGTTCTAGATAATATTCGATGTTTTGCATGATAGACTAATTATTAAATTATATCTATTAGTTTTTAAACGGCATCTTTCAGAAGAAAAATGCTACGTAAACAGCAAATATCGTGTGAAGAACTTCTTGTTCCTTAAGATAGTTCTCTTCCATGTTAAGTTAATAACATAATTTCTTTTTTCTACTCTGGAAGCACTAGGAACTTTTCTTTTACCCATAAAATAAAAAAACTTGCATAATAAGAAAAAAGATAGAAATTATTTTTCAAAAAGTATGTATTGTTTCTCAAAAAACATAGCACAGATTAAATCTAACCTCAATTCTTCGTTATTATAAAAAGTGCTGAAAACATAGTTTTACCCATTTTTGCTCAGTTTTCTTACTGAAGTTCATGGTAATAGTTTTACAAGCAAACTATGCGGATATATTACATTTAAGCACAATATTTTGTGCGATTTTGAAGAAAAAATGTAAGAAATGGCAGATTTGTATTGAAATTAATGAGGGGTAATAAGCGTACTACTCTTTTGAAGAAAAAAAAACAAGAATAAAGCAACGAAAATTGGCTGAATTTTTTGCAAAGTTTAGCTGAAATAAAAGTGCATAAAAAGTAAAAAAATAATAACCTAATTCTGCAAATTTTTCTAGAAAAAAATAGAAAAAACGTAGCATATTCAATGATATCTCATGATTATGAAAATGTTAGAAACTTTACACCTTACATATTACCTGAAGCCACATTGGTTCTTTTTGCTCGAGGAAAAAGTAACAAAATTCAGCACAAAAAAGTTTGTAAAATTGATCAACGTTTCTTTTACGATTTTAGAAGAATTTTTTTTTATCTAGAAAGAAAAAAAAATGCTAAATTTAGGATCTAATTGAGCCTTACTCAGCAAAAGTTTGAACGTGGTTTCCGACCACAAATTTTCATTTGTTAGTGAACTTTTCGTTTGTTAGCTTTTCCAATGCTAGCAAAGAAAGAGCCTTACCCCGAAGGCTCAGTTCACTGGTATTTCTTAGGTTCTCAATTTAATGTTAGTTAACGGATGAAATTCCCAACGTAAACGATGAGTTTTATAGATGACATACGGAAGAAAAGAATGGAATAAATTCTTTATCAGTTTGTTTTTGGAGTAAAGATACTTTCTTTTATAGCAGAACAAACTAATCTAATATTTAGAAATGTTACTAAGAAAGAACAGTTCCATTAAAAATAAATAGACTTCCTGGTCAAAAGAAATAAATAACTCAATACTTTTACAAGAATTTTAAAAAGTGATTTATATCGAGTTTTTGTTTAATTTTACTGAGCTAAAATATTTGTATTATGTTTTACTGAACCTAGAAATGGGGATAAAGTTTTGCTAAACTAAAAAAAAATTGTATAAAACTAAGAAACTAAGAATAATTTTACTGAGGTAAGAAATGTAAGAATATTTTTAACATTTAGGAATAATATTACAATTAATTGCAAGAAGTTTCTTTAAATTTTACTGAACTAAAAAGTTGTATCAAGCTTTACTGAAATAAGGAATCTGGATTAAGTTTTATTAAACTGAGAAAGTTGCATTAAGCTAAGAAATTTAAACACAATTTTAATAAAATAAAAAACTTGAAGTATATTTTTGATATTTACGAATAATCTAACTATTAATTTCACTAATTAATTTGTGCTAAGCTAAGACTTCCAGTTCAATAAAATAAATAAATCAATACTTTAACAAGAATTTTAAAAATTGATTTATAAGGAGTTTTAATTTTATTTTGCTGAACTAAGAAATTTGCATTAATGAATTATAAATTTGCATTTGTTATTGTAAAGTGTATTATACAGAACAAATGGGTTAAATCTTTTTGATTTGAAAATTATTATATTGCACAGAAATCCTTATTGTACGCTCTTAATATATATCATTTGAATTTTTGTAAGAAATAAAGTGAAAAAAATATATATTTGTAACTTAGTCTTAGTCAGTAGAAAAGAAAAACATTATTAAAACATGACGAATTATAAATAATGAAGTCGAGATTAAAATTATCAAAACCTGTTTGGTTGTCTAAATTTATGAAGAAGACTATTAAGGCTATTATTAGAAACGCCTTCAAGTTTTATTAGGTAATCAAACGATTTCTGATGTTTTAAATATCGATTCATAAAACTACTATTGTTTTTTTCTCACCATATTGCGCACGCTAAAGACCCTAGTTTTTATACTTCATTTATGACAAGAATTTAATAAAAATAAATTAAAGGCAGAGATTACAGAATATACTTCATTCAGGAATAGTTTGACATTTTATATTTTTTAAATAATCATGTAGTACATTAATTTTTCTACAAATTACTTTATAACTTCTTCAGGACTTTGATCTTAAATACGTGAACTCTCGATTCTTCGTTTTCTACCCACGCTATCAAATATAAAGCAAGCCTTTCTGACTCTAGCTGCCCAAGATCACACGAACTTGACCTCAACATGGTACTCTCATAGTACATCTTGTACTAAAGCGACTTCTTAGTACAAATAAACTCGGAGCGTTAGAACTTGGGGAAGTACTTATTGCTCATTCCACCGCTTCTCAAAGGATTAATTGAGGTAAAAAAAAGTTTAATATGTTAGCAAATCTGCTAGATTTCAATAAACATCAGATACTTCACTTTTCAACTTGACTTTGTTTAGGGTTAGGAGCTCTACTTGCAACTTTCTGACCGTTTAAAGTTAAGAAACAAAATAAATATTTATATAAACTTAAGGAGAGCCAATAATACGAGCCACCAGTCATTTAAATCGCGTTTAAATACTAATGTGAATTTTTCTTGATTTGTACATAAGACAATCGTTTAATCCTTTTTACAAGGAAACAAAATGAGTCTCTACATTACAGTTTGATCCTTTATTTTATTTATTGCAGCGCTAATTGACTGACTTAACTTTATGCTTTATTTATCTTCATAAGGTACATTTGCAAGAAGAAGGTCTGCTATTAAGAAAGCATTATCTGCTTTAGGTTAGATCCAAAATATAGATGAATGAGCTGCTATTTGGCCTGAAGGACATTCATTTCTGTTATAATAATCGGAAAGCAGTATAAAGGAGACAGTTATATAGATGATTTTTTTCTCGTGCATAAGAGTCTTTCACAAGGGAATATATTTTAATAAGAACCATATTTGGTTAATTTCTAAAATGTATACAACGGAAATTTATTTTAGTAATGAAACATCTCTTCAGAGCTTATAAATATCACCTCTGAAGCATTTAGTTTCTTATGTATAAAAACAATTCTTGAAAAAACTATGATTCAGAAATTACATAATTTAAATGATTGTTGTGAAGAACTATACTATTATTAAATTTCTTGAGGTGTTAATTGCGTCTTTAACTTACTTTTCTTCATCAACTTTCGTTACCAGGTAAAATTAGGAGAAAGCGTGACTTATATCATTAAGAAGATAATGTTAACAGCAAGTCAAGTTGAAAGACATAGATAGATTGCAAAGCATTCTGACTCATTATGGATAATGCTTAGTTTCAGCTGTCATATATTCATCCAAAATACGCTTTAAGTGCAATTATTGTTAAGTGCTAATGAGGTTTAAAAAGAAATATACAATTTTTTTAAAAACTTCCGAATTTAAAAAAATAAATTACTATAAAAATTATTTATGAATTATGCCTAAATTGTTGCTTGGAATGTCTACTATAGTTCAATTTAATTTTTTGCCTTACTAATTTTTTACTACCAAATAATCTTGCTTATCTTTATTTACTTTCATTGGACACATAGATTTGCAAACTAATTACATTACAAGAATAAATGCATATGGGCATCTAAATTAATGATTCTTACGGTATATTATCGCGAAAAAATAATTTTGAAGAGTCTTTTGTGTATTTCATCTTACTGCAACTATAAATATTTATATAACTGAATACCAAAAATTGTGGCACCTGATTTACACCAAGTAATCTAAAGAACAATCTCGATTTTTCACTACTTCCAGAACTGCTCTTGAATCTATACCACCTTGGAATAAACGAGTTACCGCAATTTTTTGTGTTAAGATACACTAAATTTTTTTTTATAGTGTATGATAAAATGTGAAAGAGATCAACCATGAAGAAGATAATATCAGCAGCAAGTCAAGTGGCAAGACATAGAAAAACGGGTAGCATTAAGTTAGTTTTCAATTTTTAGTTTGTGTAGTAAGTTAGTTTTCAATTTTCCTAACTTCATCAATTTTACTCTTTAAGATAATTACTGGAAAATGTGAAATAATTTATATAGGGCTCCATAGTTTTAAAAATAATTAATACAAAACTTTAAAAAAAGAAAATTTTGAATTATGCCTAAGTTATTGTATAGAACATATACTACTTTGATATAACTTAATTTTGAGCCTTGATGCGAATAATTCAACTTATCTTTATCAATTTTACTTATCTTTATCATCTAACCATCTCACGCAGTTACAAGAAAAATAAAAGTAGAGCTACTATTTTACAGAAGTTACTATAATAGAGACACTATTTTATATTTATAGAAGTTACAAAATCATTTCTCTTTTATTATAGCAAACTATAAATTAGAAATTACTTCAGTTTAACGATGGTCGTAAGTAACTACTATCATCTGACTTCTCGATGCGTCAATTTAGTGCGTTTTTAACTTTCCTATCTTCATCAATTTTTTTCATCAGGTACAATTACTGTGAAGTGGGAAGAAGATCAACCATTAAGAAGATAAAATCAGCAGAAGTCAAGACGAGTTGCATGATATCGATGAATGGGTCGCCATTTAGACTGCAAAACATTCCGGTTCTTTAAATAAGTAAGTCAGTTTTAAGTTTTTCTGGCTTCATCAACTTTACTTCTTAGGAATATTTTGGAAAACATGAATGAAATTTATAGAGGGCTCCATAATTTTAAAATATATAATACTTAAATTTAAAGAAAAGAAAGTGCAAAAATTATGAGTTGTGCCTAAAACATTGTAAGGAGTATCATTGTAAGGAGTATCATTGTAAGGACTACTTCGGTTTAACTTATACGCTAAATAAGTACCTAATCTTATTTATCTTTATCAAATTTCATCAGACACAATTATGAAAAGATAAAAGTAGAGCTACTATTTGGAAAACCAAAGGAGATGTCTATAGAGATTAAAAAATAATTTAACTTTTATTATAACAGACTATAAATTAGAAATTACATAGGTTAAACGATTGTTGTAAGTAACTACTATCATTGGACTTCTTGAGGCGTCAATTAAGTGCGTCTTTAACTTACCTATCTTCATCAACTTTCTTCATCAGGTACAATTACGGTAAAGTGTGAAGAAGATCAACCATTAAGAAGATAATATCAGCAGCAAGTCAAGTCAAGTTGCAAGACATAGATGAATGGGTCGCCATTTGGACTGCAAAGCATTCCAGCCCATTATCGTAAGCGGTTGGCAGAATTCAGGAGACATTTATAACGAACGTGTCTTTCCGGGGATGTAATTTTGTTTCAAGTGCCATCAATCTAGGAGCAGAATCGTTCCCAAATCTCAAAGACCCCCACTTCGTTTTATTCTTTTTTCTTTACATATATTTTATCCTTTTTTTATTTTAGAAATGAATCGGTATGGAGCGATTTTTTTTACTTTTTTGTTATTTCATTTTGTTTTTAGTGTCGTTTGTTTAACAGTGACAGCACTGCTGCAATCACCTACATCGGAGGAAGGAGAATTCGAAACTGTCCAGTACCTTATCTTCGGAATCTGGGTTTTACATTTGCTAACAATCTAATAAATCATAGGAAAATGTAATTCTTGAATCGTTTATCACCATGCTGAGGTTTCCCTTGTAGCCATAAAGAATGACTTAGCGATGTAGGGTTGTGGAATTTTTCAGAATTATATTTGGATTTCGGAAGTGAGCAGTTCCCGAAAGAGAATGTTGTTGATAATTAAATCTATGTTGTTGATAATTAAATCTATCACGTTTCTCTGGTAGGAGAACTAAACATATAATTAACAATTTCCGTAGATTGTTTGGTACCCTATTTCCGGTTTTGTAATTAACATTGCTACATTTAAATAATTAATATCTGGAAACAAAATCGTATTTTGAAATTATTTAAAGATATTTGGGAATTTTTATAACTTTAAAAGCATTAATTAATTTAAAAAATATAAAAGATAGATTATATCAAAATTTAGTTATTGGATTTGAAAGATGGAAATTTTTGCACGACAACAACTTTTTATCCTTTTTGCTTTTATTTAACTTTCATTTAATGGAGAAAAAAAATATAAGGAAATAATTTCTTTACTATGAATAAATTATCAAAAACGAATACTTTCCTTCAAATGATATCGAATCTAGCATGTTTTGCTTAAAATGTAGTATTTATTGAAAAGTCTATAAAATTATCAAATGTAAGAAAATATATAAAATATTTAGTTTGTTCAGTTGATTTTAAGTATTCCTTTTACTTTTTTAAAAAGAACAATTCTAACTAGTCTCACTTTATTTGTATTTGAAACAAAAGTTAAAAAAGGCGTAATTATGAGTTTCCCCGTTTAGCGGATCCTTATTTAAAAATTGTGAGCAACAAATATACTAAATTATTGAGACAAAATACTTCAAATCATATCATCACTAAACAGTTTTGATAACATTAGGAAACGTTTCGAGTTAATGGGCAGTATGCATGGTTATAAATATCATTTTATAATGAAAGAAATTGAAAAACTTCATTGAAAAATTCTAATTAATATAACCTAAGTAAATTATATAGAAAATGATTTTTAAATTACTACAACGTTACGACCAGCGAAAGCAGCCAATCGTTGTCGATCATTGCCTGTGACGTCACTCTACGCAAGCGCCTTGAACAAAGATAAAATTTAAAGGAGTCATTTTATTATTTTCATATTTCATGAAAGAACAGTTTTAAAATGAATTTAGATAGTTTTGTCCTTGCGCTTTTTCTCTTCTTTTTTTTTTTTTAACTAAATGCTTAAATTGTTATCCAACGCTTGAATCTTTGTCAGTTTGAAGATAAAGTAAGATAAAAAGCTACACCACTTATTTTGTCGTATTAAATAATTAGAAAAGAGAGAGATTACTAAAATTGTGATTTGTTTAGTCAAACAGGTTTTCAGCGGTGAAGGAAAATACAATTTCCTTTCAATTTTCAATAAACTTGAATGTATTATATATTGTATTGAATGTATTATATATTGTATGAATGTATATATGTATTATACATTTGAATGTATTATATATTAATATAAAACGATTTTTAATGCAGCAATATAATTTGAAATGTGCTTTTGAAATGATTTAGTTTTAATAATATTTTGAAGTAATTAATTAATAATTATAATCTTTACTAATCATCACAATCATTAATATTTACTAATTATAATCATTAGTTCTTTAAAACCATCGAAATTATATTATAAATATACTGAATCATATCAAATAAAAAAATTATTTAAAAAAAGCAAACTGGAAACCTCTTTTAATAATGGCTACTGGATTGCATTACTCCAATTACTACACCAAGAGCAACAAGTTAGCAGAATTTAAAAATAACTGAATAAAGTGTGAAAATTAAAATTTATGTATATATATACAGTCGAACCCCGGTATAATGAACACTGTTTATAGTGAACTCCCGGATATAGTGAACGAAATGTTTGGTCCCGTGCCTTGCTATACACGTATAATGTTATTTTTTTGGATGTAGTGAACTCATAAAGTGAGGAAGTTGGATATTATGTACTTTTTTCTGTCTTCGATTGATTTTTTTTCTTGATTTTTTTTAATAATTTTGAAGTGTCTACTTCAAAATAAATACTTATATTGATTTTTAAAACCATCTATAGAGAGTGGAATGTAGCAATAAGTATTTTCTCCTGTTTGCTTTTTTTATCATATTTTTCCATCCCGAAACAAAGGCCTACCCAAGCAGATGTATGGACAAATTTTTCCCTGCATCATCTAAAGTTTACTAATTTTTCTTGTACGCAAGACGAAGAGTAATAAAAAATATAAGTTAACGCATTTTTTATTACTACGTATTATTTTTCAGTCATTTTTGTATTTATTTTATTGGTAATTTATTTAAATAATGTATAATAAAAAGGAATCATTAGTTTAATATGTTTGCGGAATGGACATAGTGAACTCCCGGTAATAGTGAATCAAAATTTCAGTCCCTATAAGTTTCACTATAGCGGGGTTTGACTGTATATATATATCAAATTTAATATTTTATATTGTTTTCTTTTTTATATCAAATACTATTAAAAAACACACAGTTAAAAATTAAAAAATTATATTTGAAATATGACCTTCAGCATTTTCCGGGCTGTTAGTATACCTTCATTTAATATAACGTGAGATGGTGGGACAAAGGTGAAGAGAGTACCGTGTGAAGTGTGATACTTTTTTCTGACTAAAAAGAGTAAGAGGTAAAAAATATTGAAAAAAATATTACGTCATTTCTGGACAGCCCCTAAGCAGATTTCCCTGAGATGACAATCGAATGAGAAAAAGGTTACCTCAATTATTTGTTGTTGTTTGTTGTTTCGAAGCACGTCATTTCATGCATAAATTATGTCATAAATAAAATAATAGCTCTAAGATTGCTGAATTATAAAAAAAAAAACGAGGTTTGTAACTTTGTAACGTTATTGACACCATATTATAAATATTCCTACAGCTAAACTGTGATGTTCTGGGTCTGATGTTTATATAGGCATCAGACAAAATATATTTTTCATAATATATATCAATATTTTTCTTTTTAAAAATTAAGTTATGCAAAATATTTTTCCTTATTTCCATAACTTTACATTATACAGAAAAGTTCCTTATAGACATGCGATACAAATCTTTAAGAGTAAAAATATGTAAATCAATTTTTATATTTTTGCCGCCATTTCTTTAATAAAACTTTATTATCATCTTTAACTTAAACCTAGTTTTTACTTTTTAATAAAATATTTAATTAGCGTGTTTAAATTTATTTAAAATGTTATAAATCGTTATTTAGTTTATACTTACTGAAGAATTTGTGTTAAAATCTCTAATAAAGACAACTTATTTTAGATTTTGGTATCATATGTCACGAAATCAGAAGTTTTTTCCTTTAACGGAGATAACAATTTTTTGGTATTCAATCTCTAAATTAAAAAGTTTTAATTAGAAATCAGATGGTTGTAGTTTTCAATATCAGGAGAGCAAAGTAAATAAGTCAAAAGATTCGACACTTAGCCTCTGGATATTTTAAATATATTTTTAAAGATTGTAAAATAATAAAGCGATTGAAATGTCAAGAATCTCATACGAGAAAATTACTTTCCTTGTATTTGAAATGATGAAAGAATGAATCAGAATTTTTTTTGAAAGTCAAATCAAAACTTTTCAATTTAAAATATTTTACTAATATAAATATAATGAGAAGTTTTCAATTCTTTACATCTCCTACTTGTAAATATATTTGTAACAATTTTTAAAAATTTAGTGAACTCCTTCTTTTACGTAGTGCTTATTTACTTAAAAAGAAATTCGATTTTAAAATATTGCATGTGAATTCCTTGCATGTGAAATGACGAAAGAATAATTCACAATTTTTTTTGATAGTCAAATTAAAATTGATAATAATATAATTAGTAACTTTCAATTCCTTATATCCCTTTCCTACTTGCAATATAATTGTAATAATTTCCGAAAATTTAATGAACTCCTTTTACGTATTTACTGAAAAAAACTTCTTATATTTTAAAGCAGATTTAATTGATAAAAAGGTAAATTAAAAACTAAAATCAGATTTGACTACCAACAATCAAATTAATAAAAACGGCAGCTTCATTTTTGTTGCTTCAGTACTTTTATTTTTTTCAGTCTCAGTTGTAGAAAACATCCGTATCGTTATCAAATTCTAGTAGTATATGATGATTTCTGGGTCATTTCGTTAAAGTTCTTTTAAGCTTAGTTGTTATTTCTTAATTTATTAGATGATATTAATGCTTTAGACTTACTCATAAGTTATCGAAGCAATGCAGAAAAATAATCATAAGAATAAAAAGCTCGTTGTTAGGGTCAGAACAGTTTAAAGGTTATAAACAGGATTTTTTGTGTTGGAAACCGAGGATCGAACAGCCTAATAGCCATATGACTCTTAGAGAGTCAAGACCTTGTTTCTGCTAATCAAACCTGAGTCATAACTCTTCATTTACACGAGGCTTGCTATACTGATATATTTACACAAGGCCTATTATCTGACCCGGTAAAAGAGAAACAAAACCCAGATTTTCAACTTTCGGTTCTCAAAGTCTGGTTCTTCCAGGCAAGCATTATCGGGTTTAGACAACTCCAAGTCAGGAAAAAGTTTAGGCATGTGATGATCGGCTTATGAATGGGTGTGTGAAAGATGCTCCTTGACTGCCAGAAAGGTTCGAACCAAGGACCTCTATAGTAACAGTCACTCTAACCACCGTGGAAAATCCGATAACTACCATAACTGACCAAGATGAGTTAAGAATCTTTATATAGTAGTCACCGTACACAACTCATAGAGTGAGATTGAGATAGTCTCATGCGTATTAAGTCGTGAGCGTTTCACGAGATTTAGAAACTGCGTGGCCATGAGGAAAGTCACCAATGTCGTGCGGTTCGGGATTTGACGTTGAAGACACGGGAGACTATTTCAGTCGAATTGCTTTGAACTACGTAACGAGGTGAGGTAATGCAGTGGTGTTATCTAACGAGGAGTGAGATAGTTGCGTATTTGTTATCGGTAATTACCATTGTGTAGGTTAGGGCGTTAGGGCGAAAACACATGTGGGGGCCGCAGCACGGAGTAAGAATGTGTAGGTCCTTTGTTTAATTCCAACCGGTGTGCACCTAGTGTCTAACTCCATGGGCTCTTTACATCACATGGTTATTTACTCTTGCAAGGTGGATTCTTCACAAAGAATGTCATAAATTTGAAAGGCCTTTTATTAAGCTTGTGATGCAAGAAGATTACTTTCAGGCACCTCTTTTCATCCCCCGTAAAAATGGAAGTAGAAGAGCTCAATTCTTCCTCTGGAAGACATAAATCTTTGAAACTTAACTCCACCTAAGTATAAGAACTTGGCTTCTCCTTACTAAACACATGAGTCCTTATATGCAGGTAATAATTCGCCAAATTTGTATAGAAATTTCCCTGCAGGAAATTTCGAAAAATAAATAAATAGTCGTCTCTAGGTATTGCAAAGACTCAATCGGTAAAACATTATATACTTTTGTACTGATTTTCGAATGTTCATAAATTTCGATATTCGCTTATCAAAGGTTTATTTTTCTGCATGGTATTTTTAACATTGATGTACGGTAAAATGAAAATTGAAACTTACCCGTTTCAATTCATTATCGTTTTACAACAAAGCAAATAAAGTGTATCTTTATATCCGCAGTAATGCATTCCGTTATCCTAGCCTATGTTTGTTTACACTGTCAAAACATATACTGAAAAACAAAGCTAGTTATATTTTTATTTAATAATTCATTTTCGCAAAAAAATAAAAATCTATGTTTTATTCATCCAGTTTATTAATTTGTACTATTTTCCTTGAAATAAACGGTCACTGTAAATTTTTAAAGAAATTGAATAAGGGAATCTATTGAGGACAAAATTTTATTTGTTCCAATCAATTGTAACTTCCTAAGCATACTAAAATTAAAGAAGTCTAAACTAAAAAACAAACAGTATTCGTAATTCCTTACAAAATTGTTCAAATGTACAGCAAAAAATTTTATTTCTTTAAATTTATCCAGTTCAGCAATCCACGCGTTATTTCTAGCAATAAAAAACATGTAAAGAGAACTGAAAATTTTCAAGTGCGCTGGCAACATTCATTCGACTTTCCCTTCGTAGATACGCTTAAGCTAATAAAGAATAAACCGAAGAATAAGCAACGATTGTTAAATTTTAATTAAATTGTTTAATTTTCTAACCAGTGAATTTAACTTTGGTCAATTTATACAGTTTAGTAATTGGCACGGTTTTCCTAGTAATAAAAGTGCACTTAAAGATAGCTGAAAATTGTCAAGGAAGTTAAATAAAAGAGTCATTTGAAGACAAAACTTTATTTGTTAAAGCTCGCAGAAACAATTGGTGGCCATTTCTAATCTTGAGAAAACAAAAGTAATCTTGATGTTTTCGTCGAGACGAGATCACGTTTCTTACTTAAACTACAACAAATCTTACAGCCACTCGTCAGGCAACAAACGACGTATTTAACAGTTACGTAGTTGTGTAAAATGGTTTTACATGCAATGCAACAAATTTTCCACTACAAGAAATAACAATGATATCATCATTGGCTCAAACCTCTTATTTTAAATATCTATGTTATTTTAAAATGTTTTGTGAACAAATGATAAAATTTATATAGGGCTCTGCATCCAATATTTCTAAAACACAGAATGTTAAGAAATATAAACCCGTTTCAGTTGAATATTTCATAAGATACCTGAAAAAGAAAGATTAGTAACGAAATATCTGTATATTCATATTTTTTGCATCGTGATATTCGTTATCAAAGAGAATAATGTATTAAAAATGCAAGTTTTTCTGAAAAAGAAATGACGTTTGTTTCATCAAGAAATAGAATTCTACCTACTCTTTTTACCACCGATTTTTGAATTTTCGATTGTTTGGAAATTTAATAATCTTTAGAATGCCGGTAAACTTCGTATTGACAGGGCATATATGTATATCTAGATATTTTTTTAAGTATTTTCTAAGTAACTAAAAATAACTTATTTAAAATAATTTAAAGTAATTAAAATTCTGCAAAAATAATAGAACTATGATATACTAAATGATATTACATAGTTTAAATTGTAAAAAGTCAAGTTACAATGTTAAAATTTGGCGAGTTTGGTGATTAATAATAAGTTGGTCCCCCTTTTATATCGGTAAGAATAGTTGAGATCGATGAGAATAGTTGATTTGACAGGCTGTGTAATCTGTCCTTAATTAATCAGAAAACTCTCTTAGAGATTTAGATTGGGGCTTTGAGAAGCCCAATTCAATTTTTCAATATCCATTTCATTAAAACATGACTGTTCAAGTTTCGATATATGACAGGAAAAGTTATATTTCTGGAAGAAATGCCTTCCCCCAAAAATTGCCATAGAATTGAGATAACAGTATTGCACGGAATGTCCCCATTCAGTTGATCGTTGCCACAATCAGTTGATCCTTGCAACCACGGGAGCTAAGGTATCCAGGCTAAACCACGAAAGAAACCTCCGAAATTTTTTATGGGATTTAGATTGAGGCTTTGAGACGACCAATCCAGTTTTTTGAACGTCTATTTCATCGCTGCATAGTTGTTCAAGTTTCGATATATGAAAGTAGAAGTTATTCTTCTGGAAGATAAATGGGCCTTTCCCGAAAAATTGCCAAAGAGTTGAGAGAACAGCATTTTACAGAATGCTCACATTCAGATTCCATGCTCTTAACCGCAAGAACTAAGGAACCATGGCAAAACCATGGAAAATACCTCCACAACTTTTCGGTGAGATTTAGATCGGGGTTTTGAGAGGGCAAGTCCAGTTTTTGAAAGTCTATTTCATTGATGCATGGTTATTCAAGGTTCGATACATGAAAGAAGTTATCTTTCTGGAGGAGAAATGGGTCTTTCCTGAAAAATTGCCGAAGAGTTGGGAGAACAGCATTGTCCAAAATGTCCACTTTCAGTTTTAATGCTTTTAACCACAGGAACTAAGGAACCTAGACCAAGCTATGAAAAATACTTCCAGACTTTTAGGCGGGTGTGAACATAGCAGAAAAGTGTATGGTAGTCAGTGTTTACATTATTAGAGGGCATCAGGTAGTTTACTGTTATACCCACTCCCTCGAAAAACTGCAAAATAACCGCATTCCTTTAATTTATTCCCAAGAAAAGTATCACATAATTGAAACTCATTGATTTAAGTTGTTTTCTTAGTAAGCAATCTGAACAAATATGAATTTCTTTCTTTGATTTTACATTTAATTTCAAATTCTGAAGAATTTGATTCTTTCTCTGCTGCGTCCCTAAAATTCCGTAAAAAAATGCAATTTTAAAAAGTTATGGATAATTCGAATTTTAATTCAAATATTTCGAGCGATAGCCATTAAAGCCGCGCCTGAAACTTTCTTTCTAAGGTAAACAAAATCTTGTTCTTTTTTTCTGAAATCACTATTCATAAGCATTTAAACTCATACAGTCCTCGAAAAAAATATTAGACAGACCCCTTAGACAGGATGAACAATTCCTCTACAGATTAAAAAGAGCGTTTTCCTGTAAATGTAGCTATTCTTTAGGTCTTATAGTCACGTGCAATTCTAAAGAATGATTTAATGCACTTGAACTGTGAGAAAGAAAAGTATAATCGAAACTACCAGAATATGGTAAAATTTACCGCGCTTCTAGCTGTACGGAAGCACCATAAAGTTTGGTAATTTTCATCGAAGCCCCTTGATACTAGTTTTGGTAAAATTATCAATAAAATATGCTTTCATAATGTGTTACAAAATTTGATAATTTTATCATACCTTAGAGCATGGCATAAAAGCCATTTCTTCTGTTAAATTTAATCTTCAGACTTGCATTATTTTTACCAAATGTGTGGTAATAAGAACTATAGTTTTTAAAACTAGTACTTCCGGTAAACAGGCACCGTATGAACGGAAAAAATTACTAAATGAATGGTTTAAAAACAATATATTATTTTGGTTCTAATTTGGCACAATTTTTTTCTCTTTTTGTCAGAAACGCTATTACTGTATTGTACGGTAATTTTACCAGAATTTTTTCTACCTGTGTAATATTTCCATTTTCTTGTGATTCTGCTTTAAGTATTGTTTCTGTGCTCTTATTATGGCATTGTCAAATATGTCATGGCGCATATGCACAAAACTTCGACCTTTTTTCGAATCCCAGTCCAATGTAGAAGACTATATTTTTTTTAGCTTATTGCTTTGAATCATATGCCGTGACTCAAAGATTGCAATCAGTAAAGAGATCGACAACATCTGCTGTTTGAGGAATAATTAAGCTAAAAAACACATTTGGTTTAATGAAGAAATTGTAGAAAAAATTTATGTGTTAAGTAATTGATCGTGGAGTAAATCTTTTTTCTATTTCTCCTGCATTCAAGGAATTTACATAATTTGAATTTTTGGAAACTTCATATTTATCATCTACTCTTTCTAATTTCATAATTTGCTTCCACGTTTGAGTATTTAACAAAAATCAAAGTCAAAGACAATTCAAAGACTGAAAATAACTATATACAAACAATAAACGGAGATAAAAGCGTTTTCCGAATAGGATTTCACTAACATCTTTAAATATAATTCATAACAGATTCAATATTATGAAATGGTGGGGGAAACAAACTTGCTGAAGGCATTCATGGGACTGAAACCCCGTCTCATCAACTTATTCCGAAAAGTTTTTATTGATTTAAATCCATTTATTCCTTCCACGAAATCGTTGAATTAGAAAATTCAATACAACATCTTCAATTTTTTATGAAGTTTTGACCTTTCAAATTTTATTAAGATTAAAATCAATTACTTGAACGCAAAATTAATGAGATATTTGATTTACTAAGCAAAGCATTATTTAATGAATTTAATTTTGTAAAATTGCACTTCAAGATGCCGAACAAAGCCACATTTTTTTGTACTAGATCGAGCTAATACACATTTTCTTAGTCTTTTGAAAATTGTGAAATTGTTTGTTGAAATATCTTCACCAGCTGCTCTTAAGAGATCATTCTTCAAACTGACTGAAGTTTTAAATCGATTCCTTAAGCTTTGGGTATGCAGAAATCTGTCGTTTACAGCTGTTATCTTGCACAGTGTACAATAACAATTTTGTTTCCAAAACTTTCGTTACCTGGAATTTTTATTTTTATCTAATGCTTTTTAAATTGGTAAAAATATCATCATTTATTCTAAAACAGAAACAATTTTTTTGCAATTGTATACAAATCAGGTGTTTCAAAAATGATGGATGATTTGATTTGAAAAATCAATGAAATTAAAATGGAAGAAAATGATGTGCTTAGGAAAGGACATAATTTTTTTTTACCAAGTTTCAGAAACAGTTGCAAAGTTCATTTACAGATGGTGTTTTTTGCTGAGTAATAAAAACAAAAATCAATGCGTCGGTGAGCTTTTTATTTTGGAAACAGCTAAAAACGCGTGTTAAAGAATATCTACATAACCTTGAAAGGCGTGTTTAAGGAAATGGACGCAGTCAAAGATTATGTTTAAGAAAAATTACACAGCTCAAAATGCTTGCTAAAGAGATTAGGCACTCCAAAAAATGCGCATGCTCAACTCAGATTTAAAAACGAAAAGAGGAATTTAGTAGGGTTAACCAACCAGTGAAGGAACACTACCCAGTGAAGGAACATTTCATATATATATTGATTAAAAACAAGAATTTGAAAGTTTTTCTTTAGATTGATTGGAAACAATAGCTTACTGCCAAACAATAGGAAGTCATCTAGCAATGTTTTGGATTATCTGGTCAAATAGACTTCTCTGGAAAATTTTTTGACTTTGTTATTATCTCTGCAACACCTTGTTTCTTTGAAAAAATTATAAGGTGAGTGTTTGTATTTATATGTTTGAAGTGGAATTAATTGCATGTAATAGTTTTATTTTTCTCACTGTGAAAAGGAGAACTCAAAATATAGTTATTGAAGTTACGTTTTATTTTTTTTAAGTATCATAGCATAATAAAGTACTGAGATAAGGGGGTGTTTATTCACTGGATCACCAAACGATGAAAAACCAGTGAAGGAACAAGTGTTCCTTTATTGGGTTTTTTTCTAAGTCAATGAAAATAAAAGAAAAACTTTAATTTTCTTGTACCTTTAGTGATATTCCGCATCAAAAGTATGTTAATACGAAAAACAATTTCTAACCAGTGAGGGAACAGGCATGTTCCTTTACTGGACAATAATTTCCCAGTGAATGAACAGTATGTGTTAATATGTTGACACTTTACTTTTCAATTCATGATTACAAAAAAAAAGTTTAAATTTTCCAAGTATTTATATGTTATATCGATAATTTCAAGAATAGGCTTGTTTTTAAATATTTGCATGGCTTATAAATTCATAAAGAGCATTAAAAAGTAGCCAAAATTAAGTGTTCCTTTACTGGGTGTTCACTCACTGGTAAGAGCTGTTCCTTTACTTGGTCTTCTTACTTCTTGTTATTTGAACCACCAAAACTTTAAAACAATGTTATGTAAAGTCTCTACAATTTTTTTACATAATTTGCAACTAGTAACAAATATGTTGACGCTGTCATTTAACTAAAATTACGAATTTTGAAATGAATATGATTTTTTAAAAGACAAGCGAATTTTAAGTGTTCCTTCACTGGTTAGCTTATCCTACTTACGTTTCCTTAAATTTTAAACTCGAAAGAGAATCATTATGGAGCAAAATCCCAGACTGCAGAGTCGGGTAGACAGGGGATTTTGCAGATGTAACTTTTCAGGTCATATATTTATTGTATTCAGAACTCGAAACAATATTTTTTCTATATTCTACATATTTCTATATTCCAACAACGTTTTATATTTCTATATTCCAACAACGTTTTATATTTCTATATTCGAGTTTTATATTTCTATATTCCTACAAAGCAAATATGTTAAAACTTTTACAAATATTGAAGACCCATTGCAATTTTGACTCCTTAAAACAATTGTTGACATTTAAATTCTTTCTTCCCAAAAATACTAACTTAATAAAATGTACCATGCGATTTATACAACGAAGGATATCACACAGCGAATATATTTGAATTCATTACTTAAAATTCATTCATTTATTACTTTGAATTCATTAAAAAAATATTCACGAAAGAAATTCAAAAACGGAATCAAATGCTATGTCCGCTTTCCAACATAACTGCGTTCATTTTCGTAAACACGCATTTCGAGCTGCGTCCAATTTCTTAAACACTCATTTCAAGCTGTGTCTATTTTCTAAAATTTCTTTTTTGAGCTGTGTTTATTTTTAAGAGCATATTTTAAGCTGTGTTTATTTGTTTAAACACGCATTTTCGCCGTGTTTGTTTTTTAAACACATATTTTGAGCTGTGTCCTTAATAAACAATTTCCGACGCGATGTTTTAAAAATAATTGTGATTAGAAGCTACGTGTTGCAAGTCTACAGACAAAATTAACATATTTCTTTGTAAATGCATTTCGAATGTGTGGTGTGATTTGTTCTGCCTGGGTCACCAAAGAATCCTTCCATATAAATTTCAACGAAAATACTTTTTTTTTCAATTACAATGAAGAAGGCCTTCTTCATTGTAAAATGTCAGTATCATATGAAGAGATCTGGTTTTTTTTTTCAATTTACCCAAGGCATATACAGAAAAAAGAAGTTTCGATAAGCTTAGTGACGAAATTATCTATTAAATAGAATACTAGTACAAATAAATCGCTCTTGATTCAAGTAACAAGTTAAGTTTTTTGATTGGAATGAGAAAAAAAAATCTCATGAAAAATATTTTACGATTTCATCAAATATTATAGATAAATAAGAAAAACGATAAAATTTTCACACTTTTCAGATTCTTCTTCCATGAAAACTCATTGAATATATAAATAAAATAATAAAAGAAACAGAAATAGGTTTTAAATAAATTATAGATACACTGAAAAAAATCAGATATATTGAACTTAGGAGTGAAAAAAATTTAAAACCATTCATCCATTTTTCGAAATTATTTGTTATAAGCGTTCGATACACTTACAAAGAGAAGCAGGACATTTTTTTTTAAGTAAGAGAGGGTAAGTTCAGTAATACAAGGGTTTTGAAAAGATTCTAGAATGTTTGTTGCTCTCAAGTTTGGATTGAGAACAAAATTTAATTAAACTTTACTTGAGGTGAATCGAAATTCATTGATTTTTAAATCTTGCCAAACAGCGTCACTGCTACCACAGGGGAGAATCGAAAATCGAATGTTCTGCCCCAATTGTTGTATTTCACTTATTTTGATAACTTGAAACGTTTCTCCATTCCTTTTGTTCCCCTTGTTTTTTTGCTTTTTTTTCACGAAAGAAGCATATGTTTTGATGTTTTACATTTCCTTTCTCATTTCTCCAAATTTTTTTTGTATACATTTTTAAAAAAAGACGTCTTTCGGATTTGATCACGTGAACTTATAACTTAACTATTTGTGGGACGAAATTTATTATTATTTGTTTTGATAAATTGCTGGAGACTAATTGTTAATCATCAATTGAAAAAAGGAAATCACCAATTTAGTTAAGAAAATTATTGTTCACCCTGTCTTAATCTGCAATATTTAAATTATATTCCTATCGATCCCTTTGTATTCGTAAAATAAGCATTTGTTTTGATATTTTAAGTTTCCTTTCTCAACTTTTTTTTATGTATATTTTTTAGAGGATGACGTCATTCAGACTTTATCAACTGACCTTATAACCCAGCTATTTGTAGGACTAAATATATTATTATTTTTTTTTACAAATTGATGGAAACTAATTATTAATCATAGACAGAAAATAAAAAGTAATCAGTTAAGATAGAAATTCATTCTTCACTCTGTCTTAATATGCAATACATTCATTAACTGTATTCCATTCTTCCCCTTGTTTCTTTTTAGTGAAAGGAGCATGCATTTTGATGTTATACGTTTTCTTTCTCATATCTCAACTTTTTATGTACATTTTTAAAGGAAGACGTCTTTCGAATATGATCACGTAACCTTAATTTGTAGGAATAAACCAGCTATTAGTAACCAGCTATTTGTAGGAATAATTCTATTATTTATTTTACCTTGATAGTTTGATGGAGATTAATTGATAATTACCGACAGTAAAGAGAAAGTCATCAACTAAGTAAGAAATTAAATCTTAACGCTGCTATGCATTTGTTACATGATTAATGTAATGAATGCATTCAGGGCGCTAAAAATGAGTAAAAAATTACATAAACTGTAATTACAGGTATAAGTGTTATGAACCAGTAAAGACAATAATAAGTAATATCTCAAATAACAGTGTAGCGCACAGGATTTGAAATATTAGGCGGGTAAATCAACTAACTAAGTTCAGAAAACTACAACAGTCACAGGTAGACTACTACTCTACTCTGCAAGTCACACTCCTATTTACAGAGTTTTGGCGAGGAATCACCAAAACTTTTAACACGATTCTAGACGATTCTCGCATTACTTCGTATGCATTGGCTCCAAAACAATAATTTTGGAGCCAAAATGGTTTCCCCTGTCACCAACTCACCAAGGTAATAGTCAAGTGGGCGAAGTTGTCGCCAAATCTAGTCCTTCATAAAAAATTCATTAAGCATTATTTTCTCTCTAAATTACATTTGAATTTCACGAATTTCTTGCAAATTTTCTAATTAAACTGTTCATTTAAAGTCCGTCTGAGACATTTAGTCTCATAACAAAAGAATATTCTTTTACAAATTCGTAACAATATGTAATGTGACACAGCGTGACGCATGTCAGTATTATCAATCAATTATTACACGTATAAGCAAGAGCAACTGCTAATTGCACTTAGAAATAATTGCTCATAAAAGCATTTTCTACGAGAAATTAGAAGTATAATTGATATCTACCAAAAATTGTATGTATAAATAAAAAGAACCAGAAATTACTTTCATAAGTAATTTCAACAAAAAATTACACGTATAAGCAATAGTTAATTACATAAAGACTATTTCATCACTACCAACATTATAGAAAAGCAAGCTCTTTCATTACTTGAACTGCTTAACAAGATTTTTTGAAGTTCTTTCGTTAAGGAAAATAAAAAAACCACAGTTATTACCCTTCTCTTGAAGCAAAGTTATAATTTTAAACTATATATGCCGTCTTGCCGTGAAAAATATCTGGGCTGTAGAACGGAAAAAATTACTTAAATACTTTAAGAGTTATTAAACTTTCCTGAAAATCAAAAATTTGGTGATATTTTTTTCACCTAGAGGAAATCTATAAAAATCAATGATTTGTTTTCAATTTTTAAAAATTTTTGTGAGCCTAAATTATTCAGTATTGGAGTAATTTTTTTCAATATTGAAAAATTAGACCACAAGCGCTTTGCATTTTTATTAAACACATTTATTCTATTTTATTAACGTCATCCATATGAACGTAATCATAGTGTGCATTGGCTAAATATTGGCTGAACTACTTGACGCAACTTCATCAGTGACTGTTGCAAATTCACAACAGATATGAAAATAGCATATTATTTTCAAAAAGGAATCATTTCATATGACGACATAGTCGTCGACAAGCATCCTTAATTTTACACATACTTTTAAACTTTCAAGTTAATGTATGGATTAAAAATTTTCTATTAAATATACCCCATCCCTATAACAAAAAATTTCCGATATAAAAAAATTATACTGGCTTATGAAACACCGGTTCCGGTACAATACTGTGCCTAGTATTATACCTGTCCCAATATTGAGTCGAAACCTTTGCTTCCTAAGCTGGTATCAAACCTGATCTGATAATCATACCGGAACTGGTGTTTCATAAGCCGGTATCATAAGGGTTCCAGTATCATACCGGATCTAATAATCAAACTGGAATCGGTCCTTTAAAAGCCAGTATTATTCAGTTTCCAGTATGATACCGAATAAGATATCACATCTGAAGCAGTATTTCACATACCAGTATAATACCAGAACTGTTGTTTCATTAGCTGTCAGCATACTAGAGTCAGCATATATTGGTACTAGTATACCGAACCCAGTATACTGGGATGGTGTTTTAAAAACCCTTCTATTTTTAACAAAAGTACTGTATTAAATCAATAAAAAACCTGTTCAGTGTTTTAAGTTTATTTAGTTTTCAAACGAATATTCGAAAGCATCAAGGGTATTATTTAAAGCAAAATTAATTTATTGTTTCCCTCTTGATCTATTATTTACTTCTATTATTATTTTAAAATTATTTTCCGCCAACTTTCTCAATTATTTTGCTATTTTATTAAGCCATTTTACTTTCAGCTTCTGATGAAACTCCTTCAATTTTTAAACTGTTTCTTTCATCCTTTAGTGGATGCTTAAATATTTTCAGAAATAGTGAAAAATGGCATAAAAAGAAGATAAATTGGATAGTAAGTCTTACCTAAAACTCCAAGTCGGAAATTAACGGTGACTACGACAACTTTTCCATAGCTGGCCAAAACACTTCCGTCATAAGGGTTTCCAGCATTCCATTCGTATGACTCACCATGTATGAATACCAATACTGGGACCTTGACGCTATCTCTTCCGGTTACACCTACACAAAAGGAAACAAAGAATTAGGTGGAAGTTATATTCACACTGCCTTACACAAATGATAGCAGGAAATGAATCATCTGAAAGATACTCTGTCTAGTATATGGTTTTCGGAATTTGGCCTCAATTGCCTTTCTTCCAAAGGGCACAGAGCCAAAGGATTAATCTTCAAAGAAATTTGACGAAACAGATGGCTTGAAACTATTTTTTAAGAAATTTTTATACTAAACAGACAGTAATCTTCTTTCTAAGGCATACAATATATAATGTGCGAAGGATATAATGAAGTTTAAAATTCCGCTTTCTTTAAAGCTCTAGATAAATTTTTTTAAAGAATATTTGATTTGAAATGAATAATGTTTTTTTTTTAAATAAAATTTGAACCAGAATTAAAATATATATACTATAAAATCATAAAATCATCTCGTTTTAATGATTAAATATAATTTTGTATTTAACTTGAATTTCATGTTACTAGAAATAATGAGTGTTTTAAAGATCATTCATATATTCTTTGTTTTAAAATTTTCTTGGAACTTTTTAACAAAGAGAGATATAGGTTTAAAACCTTTTTTGAAAAATACCAATAGTTGAAGACAATTTTTCAGCTTTGTCCATTATGACATATTTATCTTTTTAACTTTCATAACTATTCCGAAAATAATATGGTTTAACCATTTATGTTCAAAATGATAAGTTTAAAATAAAATAAGGAAAATCATTCCACGAAATCTTTTCTTAAATCTTATTAAATTTCTCATAAATAATTTTTATTAAAAGAACAACTCATGTTCGGGCATTATTTTCTTCTTAAATGCTAAGACCTTTACCTCTTTGGTTACATTTTTCTGTTTAGTTTAATATTAAACTTTTCCCATTAGTGTCTTAAGCAGCCCTTAAAATGTAAATTGATATATGGTTAAGAACAGTTATAATACAGTTTTGAATCCTGAAAAATAGGTATAAGCATCTCAAAACACATTTTATTATTATTATTTATTATCAAATATTATTATTTATATATTATTATTATCAAATTTGTCGCCCTTTACAGAACAAACACAGACTCTTCATGTTTTCCCCACTTGGCTAACTCACAAAGAGGATTAGGCTGGTTTCTAATATAATTTTAAAGCATGACGAATGGCCTAGTTATTCTAATACTTGAGCAAATAGCAAAAAAAAATGTATGGCTAAAAGATTTTTTTTATCAAATTATGATGCACTTAAAATAGCATATAATAACTCCATAAGACGAATGTGTTTTCAGTGGTCAACTCACAATATAAGCATGAGAACTGGCTGTAACTCAAAAGTAATTTTTTTCTCATATGTGGAATAATTATTTTTTTTTTGGTTAAAAGAGATAAACTTAGACAAGAAGACATCTTGCAAAAATGGCCGTTTTGACAGATTTCTCTGTAGTTCCGTAATCTACTCATAGTTTTAATGCAATTGGCAATGATATACTACGTTTTTTTAAGTTATCGCATAGCAAATATAAATTTTCATTTTCCCTACTCGTGGTTCTTAATGCCATCACATGTTGTTTTTTGTTGTTGTAATGTTTTCAGACCTCCCTGGTTTTAATACACTCCTGAATTTTCATTCTAAAATTGCAGTAAAATAAGTGGTAGCAGTCTGTCCACCCAATTAACCGCAAAATTTACGGTTAATTGGTTAAACGTAATGTTAAAAACATCCTTTTTGGTTGAAGTTAAACATATCCATCCAATTTATCTTAAAACTTAAGATAAAGAACGTTTTTCACCTTTGCAAAATTGAAACAGGTTACAACCAGTATGGCTAAAAAACATGAATGCAAAACTATACGTTAATAAATTTTTTTATAAAAACGTACAGTTTTATATTCATGTTTTTCACTAGCAATTCACTTACAACTAGCAAAATTTTAAAACCGTAAAAAAAGAGAAAATTAAGTAAAATTAATGAGACATTGGAGCTAGGATTTTGGTTAGGTAATAAGCCTTGGACTTAGGCTGTGTTTTATAAAATGAACCATCGAATGCGGTTTAAATAGTTGCCTGGTTGCTTCACCGATCGTAAGAGATGGGAAATAGTAGACTTTTTGTGTTAAGCCGATTTATTGTGCTGCCATCTATGTGTGAATGAGAGTATCGTATCCTAATAGTCCAGGGTCAAATATTGTGGAGTGCATGACACTGAAATTGCTTCATGTGCACAAGGAAATGGATGAAATATTATACTGTCAACGCTAGGACTCAAACCCATGTTCAGTCGGCCATGAGATTGACAGATTAACCTTCTCGGCTATAATATGTTTCCAGCTTCAAAGAACTAAGTGGCTTCATTAATTGGGAGTAGTTGGTACGATAAAATTACCGTATTAGGTGAACGCAGTTAATAAACGGTTTTTATCACAGTTAACAGACCATCTAATTTATGGTTATTTGAATGTTTTGCTTGAATATGGTAAAATAACAATTAACTAAATTGTTACTTAACCATTTTTTCCAAGAAATTTCTTACAGCGTATTTTAATACCCCAATAGTTAAAAAACAACATTTACATTAATTTTTTCAAAGTGTTTCATTCCATTGGTCTACATTTAAGGGCGAAAATGTATGTAATTCATCCGTTTTGTTCATTTTAAAACTATTAAATACTTCTCTTAGATATAAATCAAATCTTTCTAAATTTTTATATAATAAAAACAAAAACAAAGAAACAAATATCCATAAAACCTAACAGAATTTTTTCAGCATATTTCTAACAAGATAACAGCTTAAGAGCTTTTTAATGAATTGAGATCAGACAATTGAATATAATGCGATAAACAGTTTTTCAACGTGTTTAAATATTGTAGATAATCTGTTGCTTAGCTACCGATTTATTTAATGGTCGTTGAATTACTTAGGCTTAATTTTCACAAATTGTTTTACTCATCATCAAATTTAATTCTACCACCTAATGGAAACCTAAATTAAGTAAATCGGTGATGTGTTTAAACATAAGAGATAGCAGGAATAAAATTCAAAATTGTTTTAAAAAAATACTATCTTT
Source organism: Parasteatoda tepidariorum (assembly GCF_043381705.1). NCBI lineage: Eukaryota > Metazoa > Arthropoda > Arachnida > Araneae > Theridiidae > Parasteatoda > Parasteatoda tepidariorum. Next base: position 24,731,465 of record NC_092215.1, read on the forward strand.
CACCTAATCGAAAAAAATAAAAGCTTAAAATTTCTATTTGGTTTATAACAAAAAAAATGACAGTGACTTTCTTTTATGTTACTTAAAATAACTTTAAATTCAGTAAATATTTGATGAGATGATGTTCATGAGATTGCTGAAAAATTCGAACTCTGATATCTCAACATGTAAGATTTCGTATTTACATTTTATATCCAATTAAAAAAAATCAGTTTTCTATTGTAAGGATTTATTATTTAATTAAATTTGTTTTAAAATACTTATATAAAGAAAATACTTATAAATTGTGCTAATTAATCTCCTATAATTATTTTTTTATTTTTAAATAAGTGATTTGATATGAAATATAACTTTAGTTTTTATATTTTGCAAAGTAATAAAGGAAAATTTATGGACGAGATAATTTAGGTTATTATTAAGTTAAAGAGCTTCATAACTACTTTCAAAACATGTTTATATTCGTATAATTTGTTCTAAATACCTAATGAACACCTGGGATTTATAAAAAAAGGGAGTTTTCATCAAAAATAGAAAAATGTTTGTTATTTTTACACCTTGTAAGGAAATTGTAGAAACCAAATATTTTATTGGATAAAATAATGTTTACATGCCGCGAAGTTTAAGTGGTTAAGACACTGAACGGTCATTGCTGAGAACTGGGGTTTAATCTAAAGAGAAATTTTAAGTTCACAAAGCTTCAGATCGATTGGAATCAGCTAGTCTAAAAAGTAAAGGCGGCATGTGCACAATACTGATTAAATTGCTACAATCTTGCAATTGATCACGAAATCGTTGTGCTTCAATCTCCTTGATTGTCAACAAGCTGCTGAGGGCATGGGAAAAAATTGCGTTCATAGTGTTCAAATGACAAAATACATACTATTAAAATTAGTAAAGAAGCAAACAACTTATTTATATTTAATTTACTAAAAATCACCTATTTAATGAAGCTGTGGAATTTAATAAATTATTTATATACTGTCTGAGAAACCAAATTTACTTGCAATAACTATTTTTTTCAGAAACGGAGAAAACAAATCTGGTAACACTAAACGTATTGTACGGTAATGGCATTCTGGTAAAAAAAAGTAAGATAATTCAAATTAAAAAAACCAAAATAAACGGTATTTAAGCCATTCATTTAGTAATTCTCTCGCTTACATGGTTACGGTTTACTTTTAATTCTGATTTTCAAAATTATTCTTCTAATAACCACACATGCAGTAGATATATGAAACTGAAAAGTGAATTCAACTGAATAATTTTTGTACGACACGTTACGAAGTAGCATAATAAAATTACCAACTCTTATAACATTTACAACTTCGTTTATTAATTTTAATAATAATAAAAGTTTTTTTTTAAAACGAACAGCATCATAATAATAGCATAAATAGTTTTCATGCCATGCTCTAAGATATTGTGATAAAATTTTCATATACTGCTACAAATTTTAAAATTTTATCACATATTAACAAAATCATAGTTTTGCTAATTTTAACTAAAATTATGAATAAAGTGCTTCGGCAAAACTTCGGGGACAAAGAGATTCTTCTTATTCCTATAGAGCTGGAATCACGGTAAATTTTATATCTTTACTACTTTAATTACTCACATTTTGCTCAGTTTTAAATTAAATTTTCTCAAATTTTAAAGCAATAATTTTGCAACTAATTTTAAATTGCTCTGCAATCTTGATTAATTTTGTTGAATATTCCTCTCCATCTAACAATCTAACGCATTTCCTCTCCATCTAACGCAATTGCTGGTAAGTTCTATCAAAAAGTCCTCCAAGAAAGCAAATGTCTCTCAACACTTGATCCATGAGTCCCCTTGTCTTCTGGAGTGGGTTCAAAATTACACTTACACGGAGTTGAACATAAGTCGTTCTGAACCCAAAATTTAGGTGGGCTGTTCAAAATAAAATAAAATGGGAGTTCAGTGTTTTAACCATTGAGCAATCGTGGCTCTATTTAGAACCATTTTTCTAAGAATTGTATTGCAGAATCATACATTTAGTAACTTGTGCAACAATTCTGGACGTAATCAGGAATGATACATGCTCAAACGAGACTCTAGCGATGTTCTGCATTTATTTTATAAAGAATTTTTAATTTTTAACGTCCATTTAAAAAGATTTAAACGTTAGGTTATAAATTGCTAAACGTCCATCATATAACATAACTCAAAACTCAAGCATTTTTATTAAAAACCAAATTAAGCAAAACATTTAACATAATTATAAGTTGCACCATTCGGAAATTGAATATGTTATTGTATTTTACAAATAAGTATGCTTTTTTATAAACGATAAAAGTGATTATCATTCATTTTAACCCTATAGCAAAATTAAATCTTTCTTTCTTAAAGCAACAAAAAACGACGAAGAATTCAGTTTCCCTCTATAAGCTCATTTTCAAGCTATTGATTTTACCTTTATAAAAAATAAAAGAAATATACATTTGCAAACCAAAGTTGTAATCAGCTTAGTAAAATGCTGCAAGAATAGAAATTTAAAAGTAAAAATCAATTACAGAAAAGTGAAACATATTTTTATAAAAACATTAAAACACTTATTGACTTAACTCAGTGTACTTTAAAATTTCTTACGTAAGATGAAAAATCATGGTGATGATTTACAAATTTTGTAGCTGTTCGAGCACCCGTATGCAAATTTGCAAAACGTTCTCTAGGGAGAGAAAGGATCTACGTTCTTTGTGAGAATCCGTTTTTCTGAAACTGTTTTAAAATGTTTAATCAAGCGAAGGATCATAAGTGCGTTATGCAGATTTTATTTCATACTAAGAAACGAAACATTTACGAGCATTTTATAAAATTTTAAAAAACTGTAGGTTTTAAAATTATATTTACTTTTTATGAAACTTCCAGGCTTATGTATGAATAAATTTGATTGAAGAAGTTTCAAAGGAAGTCTTAATGCACAGAGAGGAAAAATAAGGTCATAACTACCAGAATATGGTAAACTTTGCAGTGTTTTTGGCTCCATAGGAACACCAAAAGGCTCACTAATGTATACTGAAGCACTTTAGTAGTGATTTTGGTTAAGTTAACAAGAAAATACAGTTTTATAATGTGTGTTAAAATTTGTTAATTTTATGATAATGCTTTAGAGTATGGCATAAAGAACTCATTTATTCGCTTAAATTGGTTTTTAAATTTTGTATTGTTTACTAAATATGTGGTAATACGAACTATAGCTTCAGAAACTAGAATTTTCGCTAAACTGTTACTATATCTGTATGGAAAAATAGCCTCATGAATGATTTTAAATTCTTTCAATTTTAGCACAAATACCAGAATTATGTTTTTTTTTTAAAAAATCGGAAATGCCATTACCATACAGTAAAATAAATTTTACCAGGTTTTTTATCTATACACGAAACAGTTTTAAAACTCTTTTTATTTCGCTTAACTTTATGTAACTCGAATTTTTTTTTTAAATTTACTAATTCTTTATTAGATTTGAGATGAATTTTACAATTCTACCAGTTATTATTTCAGTTCTCATTTGAAAGTTAAATTTTTATTTCTTTCCAAGAAATGAAACACATGCTAGCATTTTAGAAATTTTAAAAGCTGTAGGCTTTAAAATTATGTCTAATTTAATGAAACTTCTAGGTTTGTATGTATAAATATGATTGGATGAATTTTAAAAGAAGTCTTAAAGTACACATAGAAAAACTGCATGGTCAAAACTACCAGAATATGGTAAAATTAACCGTATTTCCTGCTTTATGGGATCACCGAAAAGCTCGGTAATTTTTCGGATGTGCTTTGACAATCATTTCGGTAAAATTAGCAATAAAATATGTTTTTAAAATATGTGTTAAAATTTGGTTAATGTTGTAAAATTTGGTAAATGCATAATGAAGCCAGCATATATTAAAAACCATTTATTTGGTTAAATTTACTTTTGAGTTTTTGATATCTTATAAAATATGTGGTAAAAATAACTATAATTTTGAAAACTGGAGTTTCCATTAAACCACAGATGAATAGAAAAATGACTAAATGAATAGTTTAAATGGTATATTTTCGCATATATTGCCAGAATTCTTTTAGCCAAAGCTACATTACCATACAGTGCGGTTATTTTACCAGAATATTTTCTCCGTGTAGCATTTTTAAAACTCTTATATTTGCTTAAATTTTTAATTTTTGCATAAAATTTTAATAATTCTTTATTATATTTGAGATGCTATTTAATAGTTTACACCAATTATTATCACTGTTCTTTTTCAAAAAAGTAAACGAAATAGGATATGTAAATTCATCGCACTTTCGGAAAGAAGTATGCAAATCTCAAGAAATAATATCTAACTTATCAGCTCTTATTATTTTATGTTTTTGCAATTAAAACAAGACGGATTTACTTTAAACTAAAAATTTAATTTTGAAAAAATGTTCAATATATTAAATGATTGTATAATTCAATACATTGAATAATGCACAGATATATTGAATAATGTATTATACAATGCAACATTGAATTCATTATTTACACAAAATATTTTTAACAAATCAATTTTAGTAATTTTACAAACTATTTTTAGTTAGAAAAACCTGAATGTAGTATTTAATTCCGTTGATCGAACATTGAAATGAACTTCACAAACTAAGTTACATTTCGAAAGTAATATTGTAATTATAAATCATAATTGAATATTATTTTTTTATTAAAAAGAAGAACATCATTTCCATTTTAAAATAAATAATCTATTCAGCATTTCAACAAATAATTCGTTCACTTTTGAATCTTTAATTCATTTATTTCATTATTATTCCTAATTCTTTAAAGAAATAACATCACTTTTACCTTCATAAAATTAATTAAGCTACTTTCATAACATTAGAGGATACTATTCTATTTTTGAAAAGAATATCTCTAATTTTGTCTTCCTATTTATTTATAAAATTCAAATAAAATATCATCGGACGCAAAGTGATTTGAATCCGAAAAGAATTATGTTCACCACAAACACAAATTAGCATAAGATACTACTTTTTCTCTAACATCATTTTAATATACGGATGCAATGTTTAAATCGTTATACCGAAGATGGTTCCTGCATAAATAATGAGTCAAAAACTTAATGAGTCAAAAGTGGGAATTCTTCTTGGAAATTATTCTCGCAGAAGATGTTTTTTTGTGTAGTACTTAGAATAAAAGAGGAATAAAAATGAATATCTATTTTTTACGTCTTTCAATGATTTAATAAAGCAATATTTATTCCTTATTCCTTATTTCTTAAAATAAAGATTCGCATGTATTCATATTTATGTTTCCGACCTGTATCATTATTTCAATTGATTTGTGATGTCTACGTCATTAAATATTCAATCTTTAAATGTAATATAAGCAAAAAATGACGTAAAATAGTTTTTTTACAGAAATTTATGAATAGTTTTTACATCAAAAAAAGCTATTATAGTTCAAACTAAAACAAAATATGAGTAGTTTTTATCTTAATGTTCTGAGATTTTACAGTTAGAAAGGGTTTTTCAAATTATACTCTGATTACCAAAACTAAAAAATTATGGATCTACTAGTTAAATCTAAATTGTCCAAATAGATTTTTCTTTAAAATGCAGTAGCCAGCGAAAAGTAATTTCGTTAAATTGCCTAAGATAAGCCTTTAAAATAGCGGGGTGTTTCAAAATTTTCATTAAATGGGCCTTAATCTTTTATATACTTAACCCAAAACCGGCATTACTTCCCATAGCAAAGAAATCTATTTTAAAATTATCGTTACTCATTAAGTAATAACTTATGCATGAAATGAAACAATTGTATGGATTTCGTTAAGGAGAAAAAATAAGGAGCAAAAAGCAGTAGAAAAAAAAGAGGTAAAATATAAATGCTTTACGAGAATAGAGCCATTTAAAAAATTGCAAGAAATACAATAATAATGTTAATAATTTATTAAAAGTAATTTATTATATAATAATCATTATCATTAGATAAATATCAATAATAATTAAATTTATGTCTAATAATCCCATAGTTAGATTGAAACGTTATAATTAGATATAATTGATAATATATAAATCGGAATAATAATTACACTAGTGAACACGCATAGAATTTTAAAGCGTGTGCGAATTAAAAGCAGTATGTATCATCAATCCTGCGTAATTATTTCAATAGATTTGTGTTGTCTGCGTCATTAAATATTTAATATTTGAATGTAATATATACAACAACAAAAAATGACGTAAAATAGTTTTTTTCAGAAAATTTATGAATAGTTTTTACATCGAAAAAGCTATTATTGTTTAAACTAAAACTAAATATGAGTATTTTTTATGTTAATGTTCTGAGTTTTTGCAGTTAGAGAAGGTTTTTTTGTAAATTATGCACTTATTACCAAAATTAAAATTCATGGATCTACTAGTTTAATCAAAATTGTCAAAAGAGTTATTTTTCTGAAAATAGAGTAGCTTGCGAAAAATACTTTCTTCAGATTGATTTAAAAAATAAACTTTCAAAATAGCATAAAACTTCCAAATATTTATTGAATAAGCCTTAATATTCTATTTCCTTAACCCCAAACCAGCAAAAAATAGTCCCTTAACACAGAAATTTATTTTAAATTTTCCATTACTTATTAAATTATATTTTCCATGTGTAGCTAAGGCTTAGGTATTTCTGAGAACATTGAAAAACATTTAACTAAAAGAGGTTAAGAAAGCATGCTTTCTCTAAAATCGAACAATTTAAATAACAGCAAAAAATGCAATAATAATGCGAATGATTTATTAAACAATAGTTATTATCATTAGAATAATAATTAGAATAATTAAATTAATTTTTAATAATCCCAGAACTATACTGAAACTTACTGATTATATAATAATGGGATTGATAAAAATAAGCGTAAACACACATTGTATTTTAAAGCCGGTGCTTATTAGAAACAGAAAGTTATATTTTTTGAATAAAAAATGTCGAAAATTTAAAAATAAGTTACTTGTTTATTCCATATTATTATTATTATTCACTGTGTAATAAATTTTGTCACTGAATGACCTTTGAAAATCCCGTGATCTAGGTTTATCAGCCCAAGAGCAATACACTGTAAAGAATTAGCCATCAAATTACGGTAAATAGAACAGATGCCCTGAGCGCAGCATCCGTAAAATCCTTTTTTACCGTAATTTATACAGCAATATTTATATAATTACAGTTATTCAATGATTTTACAGTAAATATTACTAGAGAAATTATGTTGTATCAGATATATTTCTATAAAATTTTACTGTTGAAGAATCCTTGCTTTTGCAAGGATTCTTCTATTTTTTATCACACTTGTTAAAGGGGCATAAATGTCATTCTATAAATAATTCTAACACACTGCAACTTCTCCAATATATGAATGTTATTTAGGCTGTAATTTACTGTACATATGTTATTGTTAATTTTACCAAAGTGCTTCAGTAAAAATTACCGAGTTTTTTGATGCTCACATAAACTGACGAGCACTGTAAATTTTAACACATTCTGATAGTTTTGACCATACTTCTTTCCCAGTTTAGATATTTCGCTGTAAATCAGAAACTAATATGATAAAAAAATGGAACTAGTAGTCCATATAAACTGTAATAACTAAATTTTGAACTAAGAAAGAGGGAAAGAAAATGACTATGCTGAATTTTATTTCGTTGAACATAAATATACATTTTTTTTGCTGCTTACAAAACAAAAAATAACACTATCCGTCAAAAATCTCACAATCCTAAGCGACATATGTTTTAGGCTTTTGGCAAAAATAGGATTTTTCGATATTCTGCGACATTACCCCCTGAAAAAATAAGATTCTGATGCAATCGAAGTATTTTTTGCACATGATACAATTGAAGTATCCAACTTTTATTGCAAAAAACTTCCTTGGGTACATAATCTTTTTATCATGTTTCTAACACATGTCTCGACAACAAATATGAAAATATTGACACAGTAACATTTTTATCCCTAACTTTAACCTAAAAGATTAATTTTAATGTATAACTCTTATTTTTAACTAGAGAACGTAGATTTTTATATTATTTTAGTAATTTTGCATGCATTCCGTCATGTATAGTAAGAAAAATAAGAAATATTAAAAATTAAAATGAAAAATTGCATCTTTAAAAAGTGCGTCTGAAAATTCTTAATCGTACACTTAAGATAAATATTTTGGTAAATCTAGAGTTTTTAATAATGCTTGACGTACGAGGTGTTGACATTGTTATTACTAAATAGTTATGGTTTAATAAGAAAAAGATACAGAATTAAAATCTTTTCTGAAGTTGATTAAAAGCAAATATTTAACGATAACTTCAAGACAAATTGACTTAATTTTTAATAGAGTTAATTATAAAATATTATGTTAACTTAGTGTTTAATACTATAATTCGTGTATAAACTGATATAACAATAAGAATATTAAATTGATTTTATTCAGATTACGTCAAATATAATATATTTGTTACTTAAATTTGCCAAAAGAGCACAAATAAAAATGTTGAAAATTAAATGTTTGGTATGAAATTTTTTAATTGATATTTTCTCACCATTAACAAATTTAGGTATTTTATTTTTATATGAAACTTGCAGAGGTAAAGAATAATGAAAGTTTTTATAAATGAATGATCTTTTTATAATTTATTCAATGCAATATTATTAAATATATATATATATATAATGACTTTAGTACTGATTACATATATACTGAATCATTTATGTTTGTGGTAATCATGAATGGATGATTTCTTTGAAAAACAGTGAAAACAAAGTGGTTTTGCTACCACTTTTTAAACTTTTGTATGGATTGCAGAAATTTTAAAANTGTTTTAAGAAGAATTTAGGAACACAATAAATGTTATAGTTTATAACATTTAACTTGAAAAAATGAAAAATTGAAAGAAAAAAAAGGGTAATGATCATTTAAATTTTTATTGCATAGTTACGAAATAAAATTAAGAACAGGATTTTACACTTACAATACTTGACGGCTCTTCAAACTGTACTATATAGTACATTTTTAAAAAATTATTGTGATATACAAGGTTTCTTAGTAATTATTGTACAAATAAGACTATTTATTATGATATATTTAAATGAATGAAGAATATTTTTGTTATACTATCTGATCTCAACACACGTTATAATAACAGATTCAGTTATCAATGAATGAGCAAAAAAGCTATATATATATATATATATATATATTAAAACTATAATAAAAAACTATCCATTTCTTTTTAATCAGCAACCGAAATACGAAATAATTAATGAATTATTGTACTCTCTGCAATTTACTGTTATCTAATTCAACTGTTAGTAAACTAATTAACAATAATTAAACTGTAATTAAACTAATTAATTATAATTAAACTGTAATTAAACTAATTAACTAAAATTTAACTATAATTAATGAATATAACCACAGTACTATTATAGTAATTCTATAACCGCAGTATTTACTATATTAGTTTTTACTTCGAAACTAATTACTGTCAAACCTACCAGAATACGCCAAATTATACCATGTTTCTGTTTCTATGAGAAAACTAAAAGGCTAGGTACTGTTCTACAAAGGGCTTTAGTAATGATTTCGATGATATTAACAATAAAATGTTGTTCTGCAATGTGTCAAAAAATTTCGTAAATCTAGTAAAATTTGGTAATCTTATAGTATTTTAAAGCATAAAAACCATTTACTTGGTATAATTTACCTTTCAGCTTTGCAATTTTTATAAAATGTGGGACATTTAGAGCCATAATTTTGTGAACCAGAATTTTGGATAAACAAAATCGTTTTTTAAGATCAAAAATTCTCAAATAATTAGAAAATAAGATAAAAAATGCATTTCATTTTTTAAACAGATAAACAACATGAAATTCTTACATTGTTTATCCGTTGCTATTTTTTCATTGACAAATAACAAAGTATGTCAGGAGGAGAGTTATTGAATATTAGTAATAATATGATAATCAAATTTAAAAAAAAAGTTAGCTATTTCAAGAGTATTTTTGTTATGAAATGGGCGCATCACAAATGCGAAGAAATACTGTAAAAGTTCAAGCGAAGGTATAATTAACTCTACACTGTTTAAAGTAAACTACTTAAGAATTAAATCAATAAAATAACACAAATTTCGAAGCACGTAGTTTCCTTTCTTCTAAGATTTCAAAAAGCTTTCAAATATTAAATAAAAACCAGTAAGTAGATTTCTTACGTTAATGTATATTTTCTTTACTTTTGCTTTTAAAGAATTTTCATGTCTTGCATTTAAATTACTTGTATAAACAGCTTTAAAACTCATCTCTTAGTGACGTAATCACTTTTATCCACTGTAACCTTTTTCCTGAGGGTACATTTCATCCAGGTTGTGGTTCCTATTGGTTTAAATCCTTGTTTCGTACTAGAGTAATACTCCCAATGAAACTTTTCCTGAATTAAAGGATTAAAATCTATCATCCCTCCTGTTATGGATAAAAGGGTGGACCTTATCTCGGAAGCATGACGACTGTCAATGGATTTTAGAGGATTAACAGGACTTAAGGAATATCTTTAGTGAATCTCTCTTCGAAGTTATTTCATGGAATTTAAAATAAATTAAACGAAATCTCTGATGGGGCTGGCATGAGGCTTTTCTGACATTGTATGTTTAGAGTAAGTTTTAATGGTAGTTTAAGTCTTTTAGTTGAGTTTTTTTTCAGATGGTTTGAAACATTCCATCCAGATTATAATAAGTTAAAAATATAATTTTTAAAAAATTGCAAATCAATATTATTCTCAGTATTTCTATTTTTCAAATTTATATATTTTTTTTCATTTTTTTTAAAATGGAAAGCGGAAAATTAATGGAAGCATGAAAACTGATGTGAGATTTTTAAAAAAATAATGGAAATTGAATTTCCTCTAAATCTGAAACCCATGTAATGATTTAAGCACAAAATATGCAATGAATGACAAATATTTTGGTTTATTCACTTTGTTTTTTGCTACGTTGCACAAAGTATTCCCAATCACTTTTTTTATACGTCTCTTTTCTTTTTTTTACCGCTGGGAAAAAATAACTAAGTATTTATTTTCAGATTACTATGGCTACTTTTAAAATGAAGGGTAGACCAAAAGCTAAACAAAATTCATAGCAAAGCTCAACAGAGGTGCAACACCAAAAATTTATTTTACTCAATAAATGAAAAACATAAAATTTGATTAGCATTCACTAAGTTGTATTTAAGAAAAAAAGTTAAAATAATAATCTGTAAGAAATACGAAATTAAACACTTGAATTGTATCGTTAAAAAATTTATTTAAAAAGGTCCAGAGTACAGAACTATCAAAACATTAAACTTTGTAAAACGTGTTAAGTAGACAAAATACACTCGAATCAGCAATCCGTGTGCTGCATTTCGTTAATATTGAGAATCATTTCGTCATGAAATCACGTTATCTGTGACGAAACGTGAACTCTCAACTATATGGCGAAAATGTTTCCTCAACTCTGAACGTCTTTGCAGTGGATTGTGAGAGATTGTTAACTGGAATGACGATACTAAAATTATTACAAGGTGATTGAAAATAGAGATGGCGAAACAAGCTAACCAGTCTGTATGGTAATCAAGGTGTTGGCTTCTTACCAAGAAAGCCCCGCTTCGAACATGTGTTATTTATTTCTCTTTTCTATCTGTTCTTGTGTTGTTTGGGAAAGATTGATTTACTTGTATGTTGATCACGATAAAGTGATGATTAGAAAAGTGAGATACGTTAGTTGCTATGAGTTTATTTATTTATTTGAAGAAAAAAATTATGAAATATATGAATTGAATATATGAATGAAATTCGTTCCCTGGATGAAGTGGTGATAGTTATTTCGTCAATTTGATGAAATTATTGCTCGGAACAGATACCAGGAAAAGATTTCGTCAAAAAAAGAGGAAGGTTTCGTGAATTTTTTTTATTACAGACCTTGAAAGACACCTTAGGAGAATTTATAGAAGAAGTAAAATTTGCATGTTTACTTGACACATGCTTACTTTTTCACAATACGTAAATTAATTTAAAGGAAATTTTAAATGTTGTCGGTTGTTTCTTATGCCACTTGCCAATATCAGCAAACGTGCTTAGTGAAATCAAGCGAATTTAAGGCAGAAAGTGCGTTTCTTCTTTTTAGTGGCGCCATCTATGGCCAAGAATAAGACTTCAGCCGCACACTCGTCACTGCCCGTTTAAAGGGTGAACCCATTTATACATAAATTCATTTATCCACAGATCATAATTTTTACTTGGAACAGAGAACGATCAATCTCCAATTAAGTACCCCCATAGGTATAATTTGTTATGGAAGCATGGGGGACTTAGTGACCCGATATGGCTGGCGGGGATCGAATTCATGACCTTTTGCACATGAGCCTAACGCCCGACTAACGAGGCTATCCAAGCCCAAATTTTGAATGTAGAAATATGCTTTGATTATTTACATTATAATGCAATATGCGATACACTACGTAGTTTTAGACTGTGTAATTAGTTTGTGCTCATTAAATTTTCAAAAAACAGAAATGTAAATTAATGCAAAGTAAGTTTTGAGCACAAAAATATGTTTTTTTGATTTGCAGGGGTTGGTATTTGAAGGGGTTTAATTCAGGGTGTTGGTATTTTAACAGTTTTAAGTCTTGGTTTCTCATATTTGGGAAAGGAAACATCAAACATCTTCTTTTTTATTTTCGGTGGTTCAACTTTTACATTTACCTACTTATCAATCACTTTACCCTTCAAACCATCTATCTATTTGTCCTTTTTTATCCGATCTACTGCCATGAATTTATCCAACCGCCTGCCAATCTTGACTACTTGACATTTACATATGTACCATAAAAAAGTTGTATATTTTAGGAAGATAAGTATTCCTGTGACCTAAACTCTAAAAATAATTCAGTGCCACTTGAAATTTCACTGAAGTTGAATAAAAGATAACTCTCAAAATTGAAAGTATACTTAGATGTTATACTTCTTCATACCGGGACCAAATATAAATACTTTCATAAATTCTTTTAACTTTTACTGTTTTCACTTTTGATGCTTATACTAGGATTTTTTTTAAATTAGTATTTTTTTTTAATCAGATGGTGTTTTACTTAGTGACTTTTATGAACTGTTTCTTTTTAAACTCAGTTTTTGTATCGATTGAAAGAACTTATTTATTTTTTTTAACATTCATAGTTTTTTTATTTATTTACATCATCTTTCTTTAAATTTTTGCTAGCTATTTTTACCTCGAATTCTGCATGTTTTGTTTTAAGCTATTTGTGTTTATTGTTGACCTGATACTGCTGGCTTGTTAATTTTGTGATTGCCCTCGATATTAATTGATACATTGTAAGTAATTATCTTGTATCTAAATACCAAAAATGGTGGCAACTTTTTTGCATCAAAATGTTTTCCACTACACCAAAACTAAGGATAGTTCAGAGAAATACGTAGAATGCTCGTTTACACTACTCAATGTAAGGGAGTACTTTGCCATCGTTAGGAAATGGTCTTACCGTTGCAATTTTCTTTTTTATAGGCTTCTTAAGAGTGCCGTTACAAATGTTGAATTATATGCAATTCGTAAGTTAAAATTTTTATTTAATGAAAATGTTAAAATTTAATTAAATACGAGTTTTTCTAAATATCCAATGCTCTGTAAAAGTCATCTTATCTTAATTAAAAATAATTATTGATGCTAGGTCAGCCCAAAAAAATGATTGGAATTCGTGAAGATCGTGTCTCTTACAGATATTGCAAAAAATTAATACACCACAGTTGAATAAAAATGTAAATGGTTGATTAGTTACCATGTTGTTACGCAACAAAAATTAAACAAACTTTAACTTCATTAAAAACAACATTCATTTCATTTTCAACTAAATCAAAACTTTCTCCACACTTGTAGTCTCACTCTATCAATAATTCCAAATGCTGTGAAAAAGAGCTCTGTAAGTTCTTGCAGTGTTTCTGAAATTGGTGGTCCATAAAAAGCATTTTTAGTGAAGTGATTTACCCTTAATTTCGTGGCCATCAAGATTCCCGGACACAAAAAAAAGTTATTTTGTAGAAATAATTATTATTTGCCTCTCATAATACGAAGTTAATAATTTTTCTTTATAACCGTCGTTGAACAGCTGACCCAATTTTATGGGTGAACTACTAGTAATGTTCAACTCGGTAGCCTTGTAATTTTGAACTCAATCCAGAACACAAGGGAACTCCTGGATCGAGTACTTGGAGACATTTGCCCTCGTGGAGGACTTTTTGATGGAGCTACCCCCATTTGCGTTACATGGAGAGGAAGACCACGAGAACCTCCCACGTTTAGCCTGACGGCAAGGGGACTCTAACCTATGATCCGTCTACCACTAAGGATATTTCACGTCAGCACTGTGGTTGGTGCAAGCCAGATGCGGAATTCGTATCGACTGGGATTTGAACCCGGTTCCCCTCATTGGAAGGCGAAAGCTCTATACCCTGAGCCATATAAATATTATGTGTTAATGTAAAGTGTATTAAGTGTTAATGTAAAGTGTATTCATACTTCAAAAATATGTATACTTTAGTATTATATATACTTCAGCAATTGCTACAAAAAAAGTTATTTTGTAGAAATGGATATTATTTGCCTCTTCATAAAGACTAAGTTATTAATTTATAAATACTTTGGAAGTGATAATACAAAGTTTATCCATACTTCAAAAATATGTATACTTTAGTATTATCTATACTTCAGCAATAGCCACAAAAAAGTTATTTTGACGAAATGGATATTATTTGCCTCTCCATAAAGACTAAGTACATCAACACATGTTACAAAAAATTTGCAAGTGTGGAAGTTATTTCACAGAATAAAGCATAACCATTCTGGTGGTCAGAAAAATATCCTCTGGCACTTTTGCCATCTATTCTTTTCAAAACCCAAAAAAGAGCTACACGTCTTCAAATGGCCTGGAAAAACAGAACTTTAAAGTATCCTATAGTGAGAAAGGCAAAAGCGACCTTTTAGGCAGAAGTTGGCGAACAAGAGTCTGGAGAGAAAGAGAGGAAGAAAAAAAAACTTTTTTTTCGCAAAAAAATCGAGGAAAGAGTAGGAAAAAATAAGAAAATGGAATATTCGTAGGTTTTCTTGCGACACAGGCTTAGAAGAATATATGGTGAGACAAAACTCCTAAAAACGAGCAGAAAAGCGGAAACATTTTCGCAAAGGAGTTTAGATTGTTCTCCCTTAAAATATGGGAGCAAAGTTTTGGGGGTAAAATATTATTTCCTTAAATGTATGCTTCTCTTCTTAGTAGAAACAAAATGATGCAAAAATACTTTTTGGTTATATTTTCCCTTTAGGAAAAATGTGGATTTCAAAGATAACTCTTCTCGCGTCCCTATGGGTCTAAAAGTTCAAAAATTTAAAAAAAACATCGCACTTTTTGAAACGATATAAATGCGTATATAATACTTTACGTATTCAACATTTTAAAACATTCACAAAATGCAAAAAAAATTGATCTCCTGACTTGTTGTTTTATTGTTCTAGTAGTATGAAAGCTTTTATCCATAGGGAAAATAAGTGAGAGGTAGGGAATAATAAGGGAAATGATGATATATTAGATTTATTGAAGCAAAAAATCCGTAACGAGATCGTTTAAAATGTCATATTAAAAATTTAAAACCTTTTTGGTTTTTATTTAATCTAGTTTCACAAAAATCTGGTATAATTAACTTAACACCTGGTAAAAGAAGAAAAATGAAACAATGTCTTGGCAAAAGTACCCATTGCTATTGCGATAAATTATCTACCCACCAACAGGTACTTGATCAACAATAATGTTTAGTTAATACTAACAATATGGTTGACCATGTACTAGTCAACAACAGTACTGGCCAGCAATAATGTTATGATGTCTTATCCAGATTACATGGAGAGAAAGAGTTTGGGTAAAATTTTCGTACTGTATGGTAAAGATATTTTTGGTTAAAAAAATTATTAAAACCGAAATATACTATATTTAAATCAAGCATTCCGGTCTTATGGAAATGGTATACTTGAAATTCTGTTTTTCAAAATTATAGTTCTTATTATCACACATTTAGCAAAAAAAGTACGATACTGAAAAGTAAGTTTAACCAAATAAATAATTTTCATGCCATTCCCTAAGGTATCATGGTAAAAGTACCAAACTTTATCGCCGATGATAAAACCATATTTTATTGTTAATTTTATCAAAATTCATTGCCAACGCGATTCAGTAAAAATTACTGACCTTTTTGTTGTTCCTATAGAGCAAAAATATGATAAATTTTACCACATTCTGGTAGCTTTTATCATGCTTTTTATAGATGTAAAATCGAATATAGTTAATACAAAAAAAACTGAAATATACTAAGGAAATTAGTGTCAAAATACAATTTCAAATAAAAATGTTGATAAATGATTTTTTCACTACACTATCCCTATGAAACATGCGTGTAATTTGGTAAAATTAATAATAAAATAGGATTTAAAAATTTGTAATAAAACCTGGGAAATGTCATAAAAATTATTGGCATAAAAGCTATTTGTTTGGTGAAATTAATTCATCAGTCTTGTATTTTTTGCTAAATGCGTGGCAATAAATACTATAATTTTAAAAACCAAAATTTCTGGTAAACCGTTACCCTACGTCTATTAAGAAAAGAATACTAAATGAATGCTTCAAAAACCGTATAGTTTGGCTTTATTAGACAGAATTATAATTATACTAGAAATTTCGAAGCCACTAGCTGTTCATTAATTTTATCAGAATTTTTTCTCCGCATAAAAACTCAGGAATTGATTTTGAAACCAAACGCCTCCATAAATGTCATAAACTCGAGTATTACCTTGATCCACCTATGCTGTAAAGCTGTTTTTACATCCATCCGTCCCCTAAAAACAACGATTCATTTGTTAAAAGAAGTTTAAAGTTTAGTTAAGTGAATGCTAAAATCTGTTTCCAAATTATTAACACATTTTTAAGCAACGTAAAAGTGTACTTAGGATCAAAGACGAGTAATTTGGACATGAAGTCCTTGGCATCGTCACTGACTCCTGTAAACGCATCTTCACTGAAGTTGATTTTTCCCTGCTGCAGCCTGGTCAGCGTCTCCCGGTCATTCTCCCCCAAGAACGGGGAAATGCTACTCAGCCTGCAGATAGGAGATTAAAAGATATAGATACAGATAGACAATAACTGAGAAAATAGAAATCAGGGAACAAAGTTGTACTTACAATAGATAGGTAATAACTCCTACACTCCTGTAAAAAACAGTTTCCATTAGAACAAAAGACTACCAGTTTGGTTATTTATTTTTTGTGTAACAATAAAAATAACCACTTTATTATTATTGTTAGTGAAACAACTAAAAGCAAAGCTAGAAGTAAGTCTAACAAATCAGTATAATTCTTTATACACTGTCCGTACGTTTGGATCATACTGGCTCATAATTTCTCCAAATTTCCTGTCAGTCTAAAACGGCATTAACAGAAAAAGAAATCTGTTACAGCCAGATGTGGAGCAGGGTGAGTTATGATGATTAAAGCTCTAAAATTTCATAATACACAGCATGAGCCGCGATGGCTCAGGGGATAGAGCGTTCGTCATCTAATGAGGCAAGCTGGATTCGAATCCCAGTCGATACAAATTCCGCGTCCGGCTCACACCGACAACAATGCTGACGTGAAATATTCTCAGTGGTGGACGGATCATGGGTTAGAGTCCCTTTGCCTTCAGGCTAACCGTGTGAGGTTCTCTTAGTTTTCCTCTCCATGTAACTCAACGGCGGGTTAGCTCCATCAAAAAGTCCTCCACAAAAGCAAACTTCACAATGCTCGATCCAAGAGTTCCCTTGTCTTCTGGATTAGATTCAAAATCACAAGGCTACGGAGTTGAACATAAGTAGTCGTAAACCCATCAAATTGGGTCAACTGTTCAACGACGGTTATAAAATAAAATAAAATAATACACAGCATGATTTAAGCAATGTCGGTGGGAGAATTAGCATTATGCATATGCCATCTTTACGTTCCTCATCTATCTGAAGCTGTGTGGGCTTCAGATAGAGGACAACAACACCACTTTAAGGATATAACAACCAGTATTTTAACGATTATTGCTTAGTTCCTTAACAGCTATATTGTTGTAGCTCAATATGGTGAATATAAAACAACACAATAAGTTAAAATATAAATTATTAAAAGGAAATAGAGCTGTTTCAGTACTTCAGAAAGTACTACTATCAATGCGTAGTTGAAAAGGGAGTTATATGTGATTCTGAAGTTGTAAGTCTTTTATCTATTTTCCTTTGTTCATGTAACTTCGTCTTCTGAATTATCACTTTTTAATTTCCATACGCGTGAAAAGGAATTTACAGCACGAAACAAATAATTTAACTGTAAAAATGTTTTATTTTTTTACTGTAACTTCAAAATGTATTGTTAACATTTTTATATTTATACAAAGCTTTAATAAAGACTTTTATTTCGAAGTTTGAGTTATTTTTTTACTACTTAGATAAATGAGTGGGAATATCAGCTAAGCTTAATCGAGTAGAGAATTAAAGATAGATCTTTTAAAAAAATGTGTCAGTATGTGATAATAACTTCAGTAATTTCAGCCCCGTAACTTTATTTAATTCTGTAGTCGTCGTTGAACAGTTAACCCATTTTTGGGTTTACGGCTATCTAAGTTCCACTCCATAGTCTTGTAATTTTGAACCCAACCTAGAAGACAAAAGAACTCCTAGATTAAGCATTGGGACAAACTAACCTTCATGGAAGATTTTTTTGATAGAGATAACCCGCACATGTAGAGAATAAACAAACAACAAAAACCTCCTAAGTTTGCCCGATTGTAATGGGGATTCTAACGCATGATCCGTCTACAACTGAGGATATTTTACGTCTGCTCAGTGGAGCGGGCCAGGAGCAGAATTTATATCAACCAGACATTGCTGGGATTCGAACCTAGGTCACTTCACAGGGAGGCGGGGGCTTTATATACTGATCCACCATGACACAGCACACATCGTTTGATGTTAACTTTTAAAAAATTTAATCCCTACATTTTTACTCCGATTCTTACGCATTGCGATTTACCAGGAGAAAGTGCATAACAATAATGTGATCATACAAAACAATCATACAATAATCATACAAAATATTGAGAATTCAGATTTTCAGATGTGATATCAATTTTTGTACATTATATAAGAATATAAAAACTAACGCTTGGTAATTGGGAAATTTGCTTTTTTGATGACCGTTAAATGTAAGACGTTAAATAAAAGACAGAGCTTTACCACATGTCTGCAAGCAAGGTTGCTGGTTCTTTCTTCGCTATTTCAGGCGCAACAAATTCAGGATGTCCATACTCTAAGAAATAATCTTTTCCTGGCAACAGTCTAGCAGCCAATCCAAAATCTCCGAATCTGATGTCGTCACTGTTAACCCGGGAAACCATGACATCACCTACCTATAAACAAAATGTTAATGTATCATAAAATAAAGAAAACTATTATGTCCCAAACTCTGAAATTAAAAAGTTTTCTGTGTTATTTTCGCAGTTATATAAATTATGCATCTTGCTTTAAACTTATCGCATTTCTTTTATAATTATGTTTTAAAATAAATAGTTATAGTTTATAAGGAAACCTTCCTTCTGATTAGCAAAATTTCTCAAAACAGGAATCTGCTGAGCAACAATGATATTGGGACTTTATTTGCTAAAAACTAGTTCTTTTTATTTATTTACTTTTAGTAATAATAGTATTTTTAGTAATAATAGTAAGGAACTTGATAAATCTTTTTACGGATTGACAAAAATGACATTTTCTAAATATTTAAATTATCGTTTAATATGACTTTTTGAATTATTTTCATTTATAATTAACTTTGATAACATCTATAACTAATGCATTATATATTATGCGTAACTTATCAATAATATTTGTTGTTATGTACCATTTTGATAATTATCGTTAATTTATACTAGTACAATTCTATGCAATATGTAATTTACATTTACTAATAATAAATGTAGTAACATTTGATTTGCTATGATATTAATCTAGTAATTATTAATATTAGTAGCATTTTGATTATTGTTACCGTTAGTCCAAGATGTCCAACATAGCGACTGTGCATGTAATCTAAGCCCTCCAGTAGTTNATATATATATATATTATAAAAATATATTAATTATTAAGTAAAAATATATGTATATTTTTAATTTTTATTAAAAACATACGTAATTTTTAATGGAGTTTTAGAAAATAATTTTTACAATGGCAGCCAAAATGAGAAACTATTTCTTTTTACCGTTCATCACATATTTACAACATCTTTGTATTGTTTGCTTAATGCTAATCTTTTTGTTTTATTAACAATCAGTCATAAAAAAATTTTCATTTTCTCATTCTGCACTTACAAAAGAACGTTTGTAACCTTAACCTTATTTGGCTATTTGTTAAATGCTTTATATCATAATGATATAGGAATCTTTCAAATTACAAGAATGGTGTTTTACTTAATAGATACTTTGGCTAACAAGCATATGCTACACTATTACTCAAATAAGTTTCTTCGCTAATCCCATTAAAACTACTTCCCTACAACGTTTTAAATAAAGTCTCACAAATCTATTGGTAATCTCTGTCGTATAAGAGCACACCTAGCGTCAAAGTAAGTACTATAACTAATCCGATTAAGTTAGGAGTTCATAGTTAATGCGTTGTTATTATAATCTATTTAAACAGGAATTAAATAATAAGCTTTTTAACTTCGTCAACAGAATACAAATAACGCAAACAGCTTTAAACGAAAGTAATAAAATGGATTTTATTTTGCACGTGTTTTTTTAACTTATTTAATCAATTATATATAGTTAGTAATATATTACCAAGTTTTTTTTAATCGCCAATAATAGATTGGTTATTGGAAATAATGTTAGATCATAAAGTGTTTTAAATACATTTAACTATATGGATTAATAAGAGGCACTTAGGGGCATTCAATATATTTTTTCAAAGAAATGTAAACGAACTAAATTTATTTTAATTTTCTTTACCTTAAATTCGATTGACTAGCAACTTTTGATCTCTGTAACATAAATACTAATATTTGATCTCTATTATGCTCAGATTAGTTTTCAATTTATTTTTATAAGTCTTCTAAAAATATATATTAAATCTATTCATTATGGAATGACATCTATGTAAATTAATATTTACATTTGTAATGCTTTTAAACCTCCTTTCTAACGCGGCCAGTTTTCATACGTATCGATGCGAATATCATGCCGTATTGTAATAATGTAGATTTCTTCTACAGTGACATTGTTCCACAACACAAAGAAACTGTTGAGATATGATCAAACAACGAAAAACATTCTGCTTTATTAGACAGCATTTTCAAATTAACAAATATGACCACACATAAAAATTCAAAAACATATTATATTAGCAAAACAAAATATTAAGCCATCTCTTGTACAGAGACGAAGACAGTTTCTTTTAAGGCATCGAGTTAATATAACAATTTTGTGAAACTTTTAACGATCAAACTGAGGGCCATCGAACATCCTAACCCCTCCCCCCTTTCTAGCACCAAAAAGTTCAAATTTTCAGTGAATGCATAGCTACTAACAGGCACTTAGGAGCATGGGAAGAGTTTCAAATTTTGGGGAATTGCCAAAAACAAAGTCAACCACGTTGTTTTTGTTGACGTATGCCTGTTTAGGCAGAGGGGTGCGATTGTTCTTGTTTTCCAGTGGCGCCATCTTTGGCCAAGATTTCGACTTCTGCCACACCCATACGTCACACACGTTTATAGGGCGAACCCATTCATACATCCATTCATTCATCCACAGATCGTAATTTTGATCTGAATCAGACAACGATCGATCTCCAATCCAATACTCCCAGAGGTATTGATTTGTTATGGGAACAAGGAGGACTTTGTGACTCGACAGATTTAACGTTCATCAGTCACCATTTACTACAGGAGGAGTCTTCGTCCGGTGGGGTTCGGACATGGGCCCAGCACCCTACCGACCAGGCTTTCCCGGTACATCCAACCACGTGTTATTAATATTAAATTATAAATAATTTGGCAACAACTAATCACTGAAAAGGTGGTTAGAAATTGATATGACCCAGTAACAGTAACATTTTTGTGGTTAAAGGAATTAAGTAGCTTAAAGAAATATGAAGTTATAAATATATTTTCAATTGAGTCGTGACAGTGAATAAATCAGTTGCAGATTTAATTTTTATTGAATTAAAAAGTTAGCCGTTACATTGATTGTTAAGAAAATAATAAACGTATTTCAATAATTGAAAATTAATTAATTAAGTTGACTTTATTATAATAGGATTAAGAATGATTAAAAAATTGAAATTATGAAATTAAAGAAACTTTAAAAACTAGGAAATATGTAATACCAATAATGGCATCACACAACCTACTGCTGTTTTAAATTATTTCATATACATAAACAATATAGCATGCACTTTAGATAAATTTTCCTTTTTATTTGCATTTAAGCGAAATACCTGGCTCCATTTCTAGAGAACTGAATTCCAATAAAATAAATATAATAGTGAACAATAAATCAAAGTGATGTAGAATCATTTTTATTTATTATTCCTATATACACAGTAAAAAAAAGATTTTTCAAAATTGAGCAAAAATAGGTCAAAATAACTCCGAAACAAATAATAATTGAATTTGAAAATCCCATATATTCAAAATTGAAACATACTCATTTTTGAGCAAATGGCATAGTCTCAAAATTGATGTAAAGGAAGAAATTTGTGTGATCGATGTTCATTGGCTGTTCTATCTAAGGACTTCCATGCACACTCCACAATAGTTGTGCTGACCAGACCAGAGAGAGTTAGGAAGTTTTATATAGTATCCGCCGTAATCATAACATACCATTTTCCAATGTCAATGGGTCCCGCAGTGGACTGATCTTAAAGACACGGTGCCCAGCAGATCACCGAAGTCAAGCATTACTGGCTACGGTCAGTGTGCGGGTGGGTGACCACTTGGATCAGTCTGCGTAGGGACCGAGGGTGTGCGGTATTGGTCCTCGTTAAACTGTGCTTCCGTAAAGTGCTCCACTTCGCTCGCAGGTCGTCGGGCTACCGAAGCGAGGGTGCCATCCCCTCCGCAAAGGATCAAAATTGTGATGGCATGTCTTCGGATCATCCTCCGGGATGTTTCCCAGACGGTCGCCAATAGCACATTGTGCAGCTCTAGTGCGACGTAAATTAACAACAACAACAATCCAATGTCAATGGGTAAAAGGGCTGAAATCAGCAAAATATGGTCCTGATGAAAGTTAGGAGATTGGTAATTTGAATTTCACTTTTTGCTTATTTCGCTACATCTTAGAAGCTCTGAAGTGAATGAATGTCATGATGCGTCATTGCGGCGGTCATTATATAAAGCTTCCAAACTCTCCCTGGTCTTGAACACTCACTGGTCTCCCTGTATAACTCTGGAGGTTAAATTATCCTTCAGTGATCCCGGAAGTCTTTGGTTCTGATCTAGCCGTCAGCCAACGAATATCTCTCTCACACATTTCTCCCTCAAAATGCCTTTTGCTCAAAAATGAGTATATGCTGCTTCAATTTTAAAAGCAGCAGTTTTCAAATTTTATTTTTATTTGTTTTGAAGTCAATAATATGCCCAGTAGTATGAAGTAATATATTTACAATCTGCTAATTCGAAAAAAAATTGATTCACATAAATCATTTTATTTATCGAAAAATTAACATAAAGATGAATAATAGTCTTTAATTCTTATGCAGCATTAAGTCTAGTTTACCCTTTTCTTAAATTTGCTATGGTATGTATTTCTTAATAAAGTATACAATTGTCCTAACCAATTTTAAAAACTTAATATTATAAACTTGACCTAAAAAGTGAATGCTATTAGAATGTATTAAAATAAAATAAATCTTATTCATTTCTTTCATCTAAAATAAAAAAAAGTAAGTAGATAAGAATAATTTGTTAAAAATTATAAAGTATTTCCTACCTCTGGAAAAAAATAAAGAAACATATCTTCAATAGTAGCTTTTAAAGATATTAGTAAACATTAAGAAAAAGATAAACATGTCTTTAAAGAGTTTTTTTTATAGCAATGACTAGATATATGTATATTGACTTACAGTTTAGGAGTAAAAAAATCAAAGCAAATCTTTTGCATTGTAAGCATTAATATTTCATATGGATGTTCTTAATGAACAAATCTTAAAAATATTTATTTTAAAAAATACAATATTTCTTCTTTGATCTAATTTCTACTCCGCTTTCTTCCATCCATAAAAAGAAAAATGGAGAAGCTTACAAAAAATATTCAAAAAGAAAATCAGCATATTAATCTTACATTAACCTGGAAAGGCAAATATTTCTTCGCTTAAAAGCTTATTTTTATATTTTCCTTTGAAGTCATCAGTGAACTAAATCTAAGTCAATCGTAAAAAATATCACAGTGGACCACCATTAAATAAAATTAGGATTTTTTGAGTCTTTTAATCAGCAAAAATTCCGTACGTAATGTATTGCATTTCATTTAGAAAATACATTTTTCCAGACAGCGCAATAATATCATTTTATGGCGTCGCCTTGTAAGTAATGAAATGCAAATAAAGCTGTAACTTGGTATCATCATCCACTTTCTCAACCGGGATTTCAAAAAGTGATGACGCATATTTCAAAAAAGATCAAAGAAAATAAAGACAGAAAAAATTTTCCTTCTACTACCAAATATAAAATTCAAATATCTATGTAAAGTCAACTTCATTTCTTAAATTCTCAGATATATTTCAGTGTCTTAAGCGCTGAAGATATAGATTGTGTCGCCTGCTTGAAAAGAAAACAACATATTGAATTGCTTTCTTAGTTCATATCATTTCAGCTATATATTTAAAGAAGCATTTTTAGCTGTAATTTCCATTTTTATATTTCTAGGAAAACTTTTATTTGCTTTTTTAAAAGCTAGTATTTCTAAAATAGGAGTTCATGAGCTTTGATTATGGGCTCGTTTTATATTCTTCAGTACCTATATTTGTCTTACAACTCTGAGCATTGAGCCAACAATTTTATAAAGGATCGTATAAACTTTTACTCAACGTATACCATCTTAAGTATTTTAGAAGGTATACCACCAAAAACTTGAAAATTTTTTCTTATGTTTTTGAAATGTGTTTATTGCATTGTATAAAATGTTTAAAACATGATTAAAATAATTTGTAATTTGGATTTCCTAAATGGGACAAGCCTGCTTTCTTTTTCTTTTTTTTTCTATTTGGTATCGACATTATAAAAAATACTAGAGATTTATTTTTATGTTCCGCTTTTATCTGATAATGTAACTAAAAGAACATGATAAGACCTTTTCAAACATTTTCAGGTTCTTTTCTTTTCTTTCTATTTGGTATCGACATTATAAAAAATACTAGATTCAATTTAAATACTTAAGTATTAATTAAATATATAAGTATATGAATAAATTTTCAATACTTTACATTACAGGTAGATTTATTTTTATGTTCCGCTTTTATCTGATAATGTAACTAAAAGAACACGATAAGACCTTTTCAAACATTTTCAGGTTTTTTTTTTCACTCATATAATCAAAACAAATTTTATTTGTTGTGATTTGAGGATATTGAAAAAAAAACATCAAATCTGATTTTTTTTAAATATTTTTTCCAAGCACTCTGTAAGTTTTATAAAAACCTATTGTGTATAGAGCTTTTTTTCATTGTTACATATTTTTACACGACTTTTATAATTTATTACGTAGAATTTCTTAAAATTGTTAAATATTTCATATTCAAATTACAATTTATAAAATTTACAAGGAATATTCATATCAGATAAAATTAAAAACGATTAATTTAATAATCTTATTTCTCCTTAACTATTTGAAAACTGATTTTGTTAGTGAATTTTTATGTGTAGTCGCAAATGTTTTAGGTAGCTCGCACTTACTGTGATGAAAATGTCAAGATTGATTGCAATAGATTCGGCGGATTAAATACGGTGTATTTAAGAGCAGTTCATATACACAGAGGAAAAAAATTCTGGTAAATGCGTCGTACTGCATTCGAATGGCATTTCTAGTGACACAAATCCTAATTCTGGTTAATAAAACTAAAATATACGGTATCTAAATCATTAATTTGGAGATTTTTCCGTTCATACGATTACGGTTTATCGCGAATTATGGTTTTCAAAATTATAGTTCTTGTTACAATAAATTTAGAAAAAAAATAAATATAAAGAAATAACTGAAAAGTAATTTTAACTGAAGGAATGGTTTTTATACCATGCTCTGTTATCATGGTAATATTACCAAATTTTACCACATTTTCCCAATTTTATCACGTATTATAAAGCCATATTTTATTGTTAATTTAACTAAAATCATTACTAAAGCACGTCGGTAAAAATTACCGAACTTTTTGTTGTTCCCATTAAGCCAGAGGCATGATAACTTTGAATTTGTGTCCAATCCAGAAGACACAAGACAAGGGAACTCCTAGATAAAGTATCATGAGAAATTTGCCTTTGTGGAGAACTTTCTGCTGGAGCTAGCTCGCATTTGCGTTACATGGAGACAAAAATCACAGAAACATTCAACGGGTAGCCTGACCGCAAAGAGATTCTAACCCATGATCGTCTACCACTGAGTATATTTTACGTGAGCACTTTGGTCGGTGCAAGCCGGGTGCAGAATTCGTGTCAATCAGCCATCGATGGGATTCGAACCTAGTTCACCTAATTGGAACGCGAACGCTCCTTCCATTGAGCCCCCACGTCTCATTACAAACATATTAAAATCTGTATCCTGCGAATATTTTCGTATCATTAATAAAATGAAAGAATTTCTTTATTATTTGCTCGAAGCCTGTTTCGCAAAGCGAAGTCCAAATTTGAAAACATGGTTAAATCTAGATTATTATGCAAAGAAAATGAGATATTAAATACTAATAATTTTTTTAAGGAAATTAATAGTAACTGCGTATATTAAAGTTTTGTTTGTCATGCGTTAAATTATTCAGCATTTGATAAAATTGCGAAAATCACTTAAGGCATTTTTATTGAACGCCATTAACAAAATTTTTATTTGTAAAATCATCTATTGCATTGCTTTCGTCATTAAAATCAAATTATAGAAAGCTTATTCTAAAATTCAAAATTATGAGTTTGTAATTCCACGTCTTGATATTATATTCTTCAAATAATGAGGTTAAATTACCCGCACCTCCTAGATAAAAAAAATAAAACTACCATAAACCATGCAATAAAACTTTTGGTTCTCAATACGTGTGCCCGCGTCATCTGAATTTCATTCAAAAGATGATTATTATGCTTATCAAATGTGGTCTTAACCCATTTTAAACTTCTCTTTTTACGTGAATTCATTTTAAAGATGGGAACTACCAGCATTTTAAGGTCTGGCAAAATTACTCGAACGATATTAAAATTCCTATCAAAAGAATATGTTTTTGATTTAGATCTGTGTTTATGTTCTTTAAACTTTGAAGTGAAATGCAATTTTTATGTCATTAGTGTATATTTTTTTTTGAAATTCAAAGTAGTTTTTGCTTATAATCTTGAAAAAGTTTTCACGAAAAGAAAACGGCTTCTTGAAAATATCCAGTACACTGTTAGAGGTTTCTGGAAAAATATGGTTAAATAACAATTTTATTATAGGTTATTTTATCATGTGCAAGCAAAACTGTTAAATAACCATAAATATGATGGCATTCAAACCGTTAACTGTGAGGTAAACAGTTTATTAACTGCTTTCACTTAATAGTAACTTTGTTCCTTGCGGAGGGGTACATATTATAAACCTGAGAAGGCTTATCAGTCAAGCGCATGACTAACGGAACGGGGATTCGAGTCCCAGCGTTGACACCACAAAATTTTTTCAATTTCCTTCAACACATCTTCTGGTGTCCTGCACTCTCCAATTTGTGACCCTGGGCAATTAGGAAACGATACTTTCATTCACGCATAGATGGCAGCGCATTAAAGCTGCTAAACTATCTCAAATATCTAGTTAAATTTCATTTTTAGAGTTTTGAAACCATGCTAGTTGTAAATGGTTAATAAGCTGTATTTGTTTTGCATTCATGTTTTTTCCATATTAGATGTAATCGGTTTCTAAAGCGTAAATTTAAAAAGAAATGCTCTGTACCGTAAACCAATCAAAGACGCTACTTTTTATAACCGTCGTTGAACAGCCGACCCAAGTTTTTGCGTTTACGGCTACTGATGCTCAACTTCGTAGCATTGTAATTTTGAACCCAATCCAGAAGACAAGGAAACTCCTGGATCAAGTATTGGGAAAATTTGCGTTCGTGGAGTATTTTTTAATGGAACTAGTCCACATTTGCTTTACATGGAGAGGAAAACCGCGGATATCTCCCACGGTTAGTCTGATGGCAAGGACTTGAACCCATGATCTACGCCTACCAATTAGGATATTGTACGCTATCATTGTGGGCGGTGCAATTCGTATCAACCAGCCATCACTCGGATTCGAACCCACGAACCCGGTACACCTCATTGGATGGTGAACGCTCTAGCCATTAAGCCATCATGGCTCAAGAACGCTACTTTGCATAAGTCAGTTGTTCCTTAGCAATTGCCACATTGCATATATGGTAAAGTTTTAATTGAAAAGATATCGAAGATTATTATTATCCTCATATATACCTATGTACTATGACAAAATAATATGAAATTAGTACCAAAGAAATAGTTGGAAATATTGAACCAAACTATACTCGGATATACAAAAGGTACAATACTTTACTATAAGTATCCAATTTTTCTTTGGTAAATAAATTACAATCTTTCGTTCGATTCAACCTAAATTTTTCTATCTAGTTTTTACAAAACGAAATAATTCTATTTTTATTCTTACAATTCAATATAAAAATCTTCTTCGATATATATGCTTTTTACTTTCTAACCCATAAAGATCATTTAATAAATGGACCCCCGAAAATGTCTCTTTTTCAATGTATTTCAGTATCCTTTTTTTGCCATCACAAACTAGAACATTTATGACCGTTTGACCATTGAGGCGTAAGCATCACGAAATCTCACGTATTAGAATCGCGAATCTCTCTACTAATGTCAGGGGCTTCACGAATCAGAGAAAATGCCATTTATTCTATTGATCGAAGCAACCGAAAGAATAGATAAAATGTATGATGTACTGGGAATCAGACAGAAGTGGAAAAAAAATGTTTTATATTCTAGCTAAAATAAAAGCTTTCGAGTTTATAGTTGTGCTTTTTATTATGAATTAAAATTAATTCGATTCTATTTTTGTAACTAAAGAATTTTTTTTTTTATCATCTTTTGTTTGAAAACACTAACTGAAAGCAGCAAAACAATAAAATAGATGCCTACCTAGAAGCAGTTTATTTTATATTTATTATTTCGAATACAGCTTTTAAGGAGAACTTAGTTCCATCATAAAATTGCAATTTTATCTCCGCATCTATATTTTGTATGGTAATATCTTAGCAAATACCTCATGAACTAAGTAGCTTTTCAAGTCTAGATGAAAACTTTAGCTAAGAGATCTGTAGCAATGCTTGAATGTTGAATTATCCAAACAATTGTGGGAAGAAATGCTTTTTTCTCAAGTTAACACTAACTCAAGCTTCCATATGCAATTTAAAGGGTGTAAATAAATCTTAATTTTTTTCAATGAAAAATGCTTGCACCAATCTCACGTGTTTTTTTACCATACGTTTAGTACTTATGCTACCCAAAACTCCTCTGTAGGCGTGGTATAGATATCGTCTCTAGATTGTTCACAACTGAAAAAAATTTCGCGAGAGTTAGTTGTCTTTAATGCTGCTATACATTTACTGAAGCTAAAGTTCGCCGTTAAAATATGTAAGTATCTTTTTAGTTCTGCAACAAGGATATTTATATTTTATTTAGTTTTTAAGTATCTCTATATAGTATTAAATAATTTTATAATGTATAATTACTATATGCTTCGGCAGAGATGCCAACTGCTCCGGACACGCTAAAATAATTAAAAAAACGGTAAATAATTACGAAGTAAAATTTGCAAATATTTGACTATTTTTTCTGGCTTTTTTAAAGATAAAGCATGACATAAATTCATTAAGTGGTGAATTATATGAGCCTACGAATTGTTTAGAAGTAGTGGTGGATAAAAATCTACTAAATTGAATTTATTAAACCAAGAATCACAATTAATAAACTACCACTTTAAAATACGTATTTGCTCCCCGGAGCAAGTTGGCATCTCTGGCTTCGGCTCTGTCAACATTTAAGTTTAAAATCGTCTCAATGTTTTACCTATACTACGAGGATGCTTGATTTACCAACTAGTCTTATGTCTAGAGAATTAGTGAACTTTCATTTCATATTGCATAGTAAAAATAACTTTACTGACTCTTATGAGCATCCTATCTTACTGTAACTTTAAATATTTGTGCTACCGAGTACAGAAAATGGTAGAAGCAACTTAAAACAGAGTAGCGCAAAAACCATTCTTTGTGTTTCAGTACACTAGGTTCTACACTTCTTTGGTACGGAATAGTTGACTCTATTTTTTGTGTTAAGATGCACTAAATTTATTTTACAGCATAGATAAAGAACGTTTATGAAAATAATCTAGTTAACCGAAGAAACGCTTGTTCTATATACTCTAAAAAAACTTTGAAATAAAAAAATATTCACTTATGCGATAAAAATTCAGCTTATTCAAATATTAAGAGTAACTAATAGTTTAGAAAGAAAGTGGAAATTTCACTTTTTTTAAAAAAATTGAAAAATACATATGGGGTGTTAAATTTTTATTTAAAAATTTACAGATTAGTTTGTAAGATTTAAGCTTTTCAGAAAAATACAATACATAGAAAAATAATTGGATTTTTAACTTTAAAATGTATTTGTCTTGTCATTTTGAAATATCACTGGAAAAAATTGTTTTACCTTCATATAAAAATGTTTAAGTTGCATTTTGTTGCTTACACATAGATAAGTGACTCATAATTTATTTATGGAAATTTATGATGTTTTTTTTAATTTTCTCCAAATTATAAAGAATTACAATTTTTTAAAAGAGCAGAAATTCTTCAGCGAAAAAGATCAGCATTTGCACCAATGGTATCCAGTTAAAGATGAAAGAGATTTATCAATACTACTCAAGAGCTATTTTAAAGGAAAGAAATATTTTTATTTTCAGTTCGGGATTTTTTGCCTCCTGATTAAGAATTCGTGCAATGAAAAAAAAAACTAATAAATATTAGCTTTTACAACCAAAATTTTATTCATGTGCTTCTGTAAAACTTCAATAAACTGTTGAACTAGATGCTATTAAACTGCATCAAAGAAATTTTTCCATTCATCATCACTGCATCTATCATACTTTAAAGAGATTGAAATCTTTCCTTTACCTTTAACATTTAAAATGTATTTGTTGATATCATATTCGTAAATCGTTGTCTAAATTTAGACACTATTTACTTAAAGAATCTAATATCAAAAATAAAAACGGAAATTTTATTGAAATAATAATTTTTCCTTTTCATATGTACTAAATATCTATGCGTAGCACTTTAATCATCACAAAGTAAGCAAACAGTAGAAAAATCTGAAACAAAAATCTTTTGAAACTTTCTATTTTGAGCGGAAATTACAAGATAAACAAACTCTAAAAGAATTACACACTTTAAACGCATTTGAAAAGAAAAAAAAACGTTGACATCCGGAACTTTCTTGAATTACCAATCATCAGTTTCCAATGATGATACTTCGCTTTGCAAAAAAAACAAATTTTGGTGGTAGGAATCTAGTTACAAAATCAAGTCAATAGCAGGGAAAATTGAAAAACTCCGAATGAAATAAAATTCCTGTTTCTTAAAGTTTTACTCAAACAGTACCACACGAAAAATCGATTAAAATCAGATTTGAAGTTTCAATCCATTACACACACCTTCGAAATTAGATTCCTCCATTTTTCCATTTTCTTCTAGTATTTTCACTATTTTTTCCCCTTTATCTCTTGCCGATGAATATCGATTACAGGTTTCTGTTTCAAATTTATTTTAAAAATATTCCAGCATATCTATCGCTTTAAATGCATATAATGCCCATGAATCACATCAAAGCTGAAATATTTTAAGAATTCTTTAGCAGCGCATTTAACTCTTTTCAATTTTCTGTATCAGGGAAAATAGAGTTTCGAAATCTGATTTCTCCCGTCACCTCTCCTTGAACTATTTTTGACGAAACTATCTATTGAATCCTATTTTGTCTATATTTCGATTCAGACGTCAAAAAACACTCAAATTTTATCACATGCTTTTAGCGGATCAACTTTTTTCCTCTTTAGCACACAAAGAGTTAAAAGAAAAATTCTAGTATGAACCCTTTATATCGAACAAGGCGCTATATTCGCTCGTTTGGCTGTCTTTTCCCAAAACGATAACGTCTAAAGAAAATATCGAATCATACGTTTTGTCGCCAACTCTTTTCGTATTTTTTTCTTTCGTTTTAATGTCTCGCTGTCCTCAAGGGGGCAATCGATGCGAACAAAAGGCAACGTGTGTATTCCAATTGCTAACATTACTTTCAACAGTGAAAGCTAACGTGTTACCGATTGAGCTATCTACTGGAAAAGGTAAGTTCTTTTTTTCATGAGAAAAGTAATCCACTTTAGGCAAAGAAAGTGGCGAGAAAGATACTTAGATACACGCCGTAACTTTTAAAAAAGAAAAAAGAAAAATTTATTGAACCGAAAAAAGACAGATGTCTCAGCACACGGGAAAAAAATTCCGTTAAATTATTCTACTATATATTACTAACATTTCTGCTTTTTTTTTTACAGAAAAAAAAGAAGACATTTGTGGTTAATTAAACCATAATATGCGGCATCTAAACCATTCACATGGTTATTTTTCGCTTATATGGTAACGGTATATACCTTAAATTCTGGTTTATTACCATACATTTAGTAAGACAATTACAAAACTGTAAATTAATTTTTAACGAATAAATAGTTTGTATGACATGCTCATAAATACCATGATAAAATTTGGTAAATTTTAAATTACGGTATGAAATGCGGATTACAGTATAAAATACGAATTAAATTACGGTATAAAATACCGGCACTTTGGGCGTATAATCCGCAAAATCCTTTTTACCGTAAAATATAATACGGTAAATTCCTATAATATCGTTAGTTTCACCAAAGCACTTCAGTAAAAATTAAAAAGTACAGTGCTATTTGGTGTTCCAATAGAGCCAGAAGCACGTAAAATTTTACCATATTCTAGTAGTTTTGACCGTACTTTTTATCCATAGCAGCGATAAAAATTTCTTACATATTGTTCAATGAAATAAAAAAGAACTAAAATGTATATGTGATGAATAGATTGTCCTAATTTTTTTTTAGAAATGTGTAGAAACATATATTTCGCTTTTTTTAAATGCAACTATTTATTTAAGTTTATAGTACAAGTAAAATAAATTATGACTGTGAAAATACAAAAAAAGTAAAAGTTTCTGATTTGCCTGCCAAAGTTTTATTAGAACAATACAAATACATTTACAAAAAAAGTTTTGTTTTCTTTACCGGCAGAAAAATCTTGTTAAAATCAAAGCAACTAACAAGGGAGACTAGGGAAGTGTGACTCACCAATTTTGAAATAAACTAGTGGGATGTATGCCTTATGAGGAATAATTTTAAGGGATAACATTCGTTTTGGCCCATAGAAGGTCCTATCAGAGATAAAAAAGTAATTCAATATAAAGAAAAATCGGTATTTTATTACTTCAATGCAGATTATTAGTTATTGTAATTATCTCATACTCCAAATAATTTCGTGGTACTTTCACGTTCTATATAATGTATATTTATAGTCAAAATTGATGTCAAAAGCCTGATATACCTATTTTGAAAAAATGCTTTTAAGCGATTATTCTAATTTTAGTAAAAAAACTTTCAAAAAAGTATTTTATTGTTTATAATTGGATAGGGAGGTAAAAATGCCATAGCACAAAAAAAAAACTTTTATATGCGCATGTGACCAAATTGTAACGCATTTTCCCGAACTGATGGAATTTTTTGTGAGTCTACATTGAATAGTCTGCATTGAAGTAATAAAGTACCGATTTTTTTACATATTGAATTATTTTTTTCTCTCGTAGGACCTTCTATTGGCCGAAACGAACGTTGCCCCCTAAAATTATTCCTCATGAGGCATACATCTCATTAGTTTATTTCAAAATTGGTGAGTCACACTTCCCTAGTCTCCTTTGTAAGAGTGATCAAACTTTTT
Source organism: Parasteatoda tepidariorum (assembly GCF_043381705.1). Classification (NCBI taxonomy): domain Eukaryota; kingdom Metazoa; phylum Arthropoda; class Arachnida; order Araneae; family Theridiidae; genus Parasteatoda; species Parasteatoda tepidariorum. The sequence goes on from NC_092215.1 coordinate 24,765,901, forward strand.
TTTTTTTGCATAAAATATTTGTGACTTGATTATTAAAATTAAAAATGCAAACTGTATAAGATTTTTCGCCGGAGTTGCAATAAAAGCTTATATGTAATAGAAATTTCGGCCTGAAAGCAATTCCATTGTGCATTTTTTATAAGATTTTTTCATTATAGCGATTAGGAAAAAAACACCCTCTTATTGAGTTCAAATTAGTTTTTTTCTTTCATTTTCATTGTTAACTAAATCTAATGTTTCTGTAATTGTTTAAATACAAACGATATTAAAAAGAAAAATTAGAAATTTTTAAAATATATATAAATTTCCTCTTCATTTTAGAGAAATTTACTTCACTAATAAAAAATCATTTACCATAGTATTTACACAAATTATGAAACATTTATGATGCAAAACATTGTGATAAACATTTATGATGCAAAATAATTTTAAGAACGATGATTAAGGGTAAACATAAATTTTGAAAGGAATATTTTCTATTTACCAAAAGAGAAAAGCTTGAATATTTGTAAACAAACACTTCTAAAAAAGGGTTATTTTATTTATATTCTGAATAGAAAAAGAATAACCTAGATATATTTCTTCAGCAAATACAAGTTATTTATTTTTCTTCGACAATAACATATTTTTAAATAGCGTCTGTCACCCGAGGCTGGGAGGAAACATTCGTCTTTTCTCGTATATTGATCGAATATTGGCACGCTATTCCAAGATGTGCATACATTAAATTGAAAAATGAGGATATAGATAGTTGAGTTTCATTCCTTTGGGCATATTCCTTTAGTTTGACAGTTTCATATTTGAGACAAATTGTTTTCCTTAATAAAAATTTATTGTACCAAAGAAATTACATTTAATTGAATGATATAAATTTACGAGGTAGTCAAAAATGAGAAAAAATTAAGATGGTACATCCATTTCTATAAAATATTGATAAAATTTGTCCTCTCCATTGTCCTTTTGCAGAGGAGAATAAAAATCGAATACTTAAATTTTTTTTGTACTGACACTGTAAAAACTTCTCTTAAAAATATAATTCTGTTAAAAACATAACTTTTCTATGGAAGATTTATGTTCTCTAACATTACAAGAATTAACTGCTAAAATATATCGCAATTCGGCAAAATAAGAGACATTAATTCTATTATCAAAATAAGAATTTTACGAAAAAAAATAAGAATTCTGCAACGATTCCTTTAAATGTCGAAAAAAAAAATTAACCTTTTAAAATTCTGTTTCATTATGTAAGCCAGATGGCGTACAGCTACATTTATACAAAATGTTTCGACCGTACCATGGCCTACAAAAATAAAAAAATTAATGCATCTAAATATTTTCTGTAATGATTTGTCACAGGAAATTTCTGGCAACGTGTTTTTTGTTTCGTAGCATACGAATAATCTGGCAACACTGCAGCCAGAAATTTTCTGCAATATAACAGAATTTTTTTACAGTGTATATCTTAATTAATGATCTTGAAATAAACTTATAAGATGAGTCGCAAAGTTTCAGAAAGTGAATAGATCCTTGCAGCTAAATATACATATTGGATTAAAAACAAAATGTATTTAAACATTAAACATGTAAGTCCATATGAAAAATATATATAAACGCATTTTTATAAAATTTTAAAAAGTAATTTTTTTTATGCAAAAGTTAGTTTGAAAACTAATTAATAGTAATTTTAAAGTTAAAAATACTAAAATACAACTTTCCGTTTTACTATGTTTTTGTTTTACGTATATATATATATATCTATACATAAAAAATCCATTTGATAATTAACAATATTTTACTTAGAGATAAAAGGCATTTTGTTCGTTCGTGAAGTAGTTTTTACATAGAACACAATATTAAAATTCAAAACTTTTCTACTTCAGTTCGTGTAAACGACTTTTCACTAAAATTACAATACGACAGTTGTATTAATTATTGATAACGATAAATTATTCATTATTTAATCTTAATTTATTATAAATAATAATATTTTATTGAAATTAAGCAAGATTATTTAAATGCGCCATATTTTTAAGCTTTCCACCTACAAATACTTCGGAATTAATTTTGATTTTCTAGAAAAGTACTATACTAACATTGAGTTATGATAATTAAGTATTATATATAGCTAAATATTTATATTTTTTGCCAATCAGAACTGATTTGAGTAAAAGAAAGGGTATAATCTTGATAATTTAAGTATATAATTCTTAAGAATTAAAGGTATGAAGAATATTTCTCTGCAACAGTATCCCTCAGAGAGTTAATCTTCTTTAGATAAATAATCGTTCCACGTCTACTAGGTACACTAACATCATTTCCTTATTGTTTGTGTTCTCCATTTTCTATTCGCTTTTGTAGTTTCTAGAAACAAATTCACCGCCAAGTTTCAGTTCACCTGGTTTTTACAGTACTAATCTATTTTATTACATTTAATAAATATTATTCTTTGATGGAATCTAATTTATCGATTTTAAGTTTCAAAATAACACTCAAATTGCTAAAATTTATCTTTATAATTTTACAATCTACCAATCATTTCTCAATAGATAAAAAATAGAACAATCTACGTGCAGAAAATAATTCTGATAAAATTACCACACTATAGACATTTTTAATAAGAATAAAAAATAAAAAAATTTAATTTTGGCAATAAAACTAACATTTTCGGAATTAAAAACAAATCAATTAGTAATTTTTCTATTCATATATGGTGACGGTTCTATTTTTCAAATTTATAGCTGTTACTATTTGGCGAAAATACGAAACTGAAAACTAGATTTAACCGAATAAATGGAATATCATGATAAAATTTCCAAATTTTACCTCATTAACCAACTTAAAACGCATATTATAAAACGTTATTTCATTGTTAACTTCACTGAAATCATTACCAAAGTGCTTCGGTAAAAAGTACCAAGATATTTTTACCTTGATAATATATATTCATTGACTAAATACAATTGCTATGCTTAAAGCCCAGTTCAATGGTTTAAAAACACGAATTTATTTTTACAGTTGTGTGTAATGAGCAACAACCTTCGGCAACACTTAAGTATTCCTTTCAAAAATGAATAATCATATTTTTCGAAACATTTTTTCTAGGATTATCAAGCCTTCAGGAGCTTGATAGATGACTTTGAAAAATGACGATGACGAAAATTTCTGACAAAGCTCTGTGATTGGTGCATACTCTTTTTCGGAACGGAAGTTGAGACACGTCACTTTTTATATTTTTGTTTATAAAGAAATCATATCATTTTTCAATCAAACTTGTAAGAAATTCATCAATTATTAGCTGCCAAGTCTGAATTTTCAGAATGAATATTTATCCTGTCGTTAGTAATAATTTGAATACAAATCCAGTTTTCGACAAGTAAGAGAAATAATGATTTATTTTCTTTTAAGTATTTTTGTAGGAAGTGTATAATAGAATTTGAAATGGCATAGATTGATTAAACTTGTATAGCTTAAATTAGTCCAATTTGAATTAGTATTTGCATTCAAATTGTTTTTTTACGAAGACTTTAGATGATTTCTTTCAAATCTATTTACATTGCACATTTTGCAACGTCTTAAGAATAAGAGTTTGAAAAATTAAAAAACAATTGATAATCAATGTAATATTTTAAACAGATTTATTAGACTGCTACAAAATTTTTTGAGAGAGCTCATGAATTTTAATAACTGCTTACACTAAAAAGCATTTTTCTTTTCTATATACGTATTGTTTATTTATGAGTTCTTTTCCTGTATACATATTGTTTATTTATGAGTTCCTTTCCTATATACATATTGTTTATTTATGTGTTCTTTTCCTATACACATATTGTTTATTTATGAGTTCCTTTCATATATACATTTTGTATTGTTATAAGTTTATGATATTAAAATTATGTAGTTTAATGATGAAATATTGTATGATATATTTCAGACATGGTAATGCCTTGTGCAATAAGCTAAGTTAACGGAATTCTTAAACAAAGGAATGAGATAGACTTTTATGATCGAAACACTTAACCTGCGGAAGAAAATGAGAAAATTTTTCTCAGATGCATTTCAAATGAAGGGATAAAAATACTTCTTGTAGATTTTTAAAAAACTTCCTTGTTATAAATACGAAATATATAGATATCAAATAGATACAACCTATTACACTGATATACATTATCATTGAAGGAATAAAGTAAGTATATCAAACAATACAAAACTATTTCAACATTTTCAGAGAAAAAAAAGGAGAATTCTAAAATACTTCTCGAAACAAATTTTAACACAAAATTTACGTAATCGATATGCAAAAACTATAAGCATCTAAGATATAGAATAAGTTTACTGACCCTGTTTGAAAACCAAAGCAACGAAATGAATATACCAACTATAATATATCAACAGCAAAGGAATGAAATAAATATAACATCCATGATACTGAAACACATAAGGAAGAAAATAAGTATACTGATTATGTTAGATCAACTCCAAATGAACGAAAAAAAATATTAAATCCATGATACATGCCGAATGAGCGAAATAACATACCGTGCATTAGTGCAAGAGGGGCGAATTAAATATAACATCCATGATACATCAATGCCGAATTAAATAAGCAAGTATACGGATGTTTGATACAATCATTGCTAAAGAAATGGAAAGAAAATATGATGCACCAGTGCTAAAGGAGCGAAATAAATATAATATCTATGACACATCAATACCAAAGGAACAAAATAAGTATATCGACCATAATGCATCAATGCCAGAGAAATGAAAGAAAAATATTGCATCCATAATACATGCTGAATGAACGAAATAAACACACCGTACACCAGAGCAAAAGGAATGAAAGAAGAATAACATCCATGATATATCAATATTGAAGGAACAAAATAAGTATACCGACCATATGATGCATCAATGCCATAGGAACTAAGTAAATAAAAAGTCAATGATTCATCAATGCCTCAGAAATGGTTATCGATATCACGTACATGTTGACAGCTGATATGAAATAAGTGAACCAAATCAATATTCGACAATTATGATTACGGATTTTACATTTTAGAACTTAATTTAAAATAAGGTGTCAAGTTCGTACACCAAACAAGAACATGAAACTTGTTTTATGAAATGGTTTCCACTTTTAAACTAATTTCTGTTTAACTGATCAATATGGATGATATATACTTAATATTTTTTTTAGTTTCTTATTAGTCTCTCATTTTCTGTAATTTCTAATACGGAGCAAAACGTTTAACATAATTGTTCTATTTTTCTCAAAATTTATAAATGAGTAGGTGGCTCAGGCGATAGAGCACAGAGCGTTCGATCTCCAATGAGATGAACCAGGTTCGAATCCCTGCGGAGATTGGTCGAAATAAATTTTACTCTCGGCTTGCACAGACCACAGCGCTGACATAAAATATCCTCAGTGATTTCCATAATACATGCTGACTCAGTGACCATGGGTTAAAGTCCCTTTGCCATCGGGCTAACCAAGGGAGGTTTTCGTGATTTTCCTTTCTATGTAATGCAAATGTGGATTAGTGTTATCAAAAAGTCCTCCACGAAAGCTAGTTAGTCCCAATGCTTGATCCAGCAGTTCCCTCGTCTTCTGGATTGGGACAAAATTCAAAGATTACGGAGTTAAACAATGATAGTTATAAGCTCAGAATTGAGTCGGGTATTTAACGCCGGTAATAAAATAAGATATGTGATTCGACTAACATTGAAATGAAGGCAAATTATCCATTCCCATATTTAAGCTACCACTTTTTATTTTTTTCCACCAAGATTCTGATTCCTTGCAAATGCATTTATGACTCACCTGTCTCAAAGAGGTGAAAAGCAACCAATTCCAGCATATAGATTTCATTCATTTCATTTTAATTTTTCACGTTTGGATGCGTTTTTAAATAAAAAATTATTATTAAAGCAAAGCAAGACTACCCAAATGTCATCTTCAAGGTAAAAATGTTAAATATATTTGGTTGGGAAAAAATGGTAGGATTTACATCAGAAACGTTTAAACTTCCAGTAACAAATGGAAATCCTATTCAGTACCTTTGAATTTCTGAGTAAGGCTGAAGGCTTGAACTAAACCACTTTCATTATAGAAGAAACTGCGAAAGAAATTGAAAAGAGTCCGTTCGATACAGAAAATAAAGAATAAAAGGAAAATCTGACTCTAAATTTCTATCGATATCTGTAGATGAAGCTGAATGCCATTTCCGGTGCTTTTATCCTATGGAAAGTGTGCACTTTCTCTGAGTTACGATGAGAAATAGCAGGAATTCCGATTTCAGGTATTAGTATCACATACAAGGAATTCTCAAACATCAAATAAACAGAGTGAGGAAGAAGAAAAGATATTTAAAATACAAAATACTTTTTTTAGTTACTGAAATCGCAATTTTCAACTCATTCTATATATATTCAAATGTGGTGTTAATATCAAGATCTATACTTTTTTTTCTTTTATGGATGTTTCGATTTTGAAACTAATTTTGAAATTTGGATTCAGTTAAAAAAGTGCCTTAATTGCCTCAAAAGTATTTCATTAGAGATTGATTTTAATTCGTTTAAAATTAATTATATTGTATGCAAATGCATAGTTGCTCCATACTGCAAAAAATGAATGCTCAAATTATTTAATGAAACTTTCTTTGTTTTTGACGATAATATTTATTGGTATATACTCTGAGAGAAAATTTCGTCAAAGTGACGAAATAACTGTCGTCACTTTTTTGAGGATACAGCTTTCGTCTTCTTCAGAGATTTCTTGTCTTAGATTTCGTCATTTTATTTATTTCCGAAAGAATAAATATATGCAAAACACATAGCACTTAGTGTATTTAACTTTTCTACTCTTTAATATGGGCACCATATAGTTAGGTCAATGTGACCCGAGCAAAAACAGATACAACAGAGAGAGAAACCATGAAATCTACAATGCACTGCGAAGAGGTTTCGAGTTAAGGAAACATATTCGTCGTACATTTGAAACTTAGCATTTAAACTTTTAAGCTATTTCTGTTACTTTTTTAGTATAAAATATGCTCCTTCTGATCACAACAAGTGATTCATTAACATGAACTGTAACGGAATAAAAAAAAATAAAATATGTCTAAAATGCAGCCTATTTTTGTAAAAAAATTCATCGTGATTTTTTTTTTATCTTTTTATGTATACATGTTCACATATTATTTTCATACTAATTGTAATGCTTTTATACTCATTTATTTCAATAAAATGAAGTTTTTATTTCAATTAATATAAATATCAGTGGTAAAGATAAAAAGACATTTTAAAGTTTCAAATAAATACAGGGTTATTCATAATTCCCTCCTCCTGTAAACGCCTTTTTACTGCAACTGGCGTCAGTGGTACTGGTTACTGCCATCTACCGGCAACCGCTTAAATTAAAACTTGAATACTTTCGGAATAGTTTCATATGTTCTTTTTTGTCATATTCGTCTTCGTTTATTTACTATAACGCTTCGAAACCCCGGAGGGAATTATTAATATCCCTGTATGAGTAAAATTATTTTAACAGTAATTAATGAATTTTGATATGGTAAGAAAAATTTTGTTAGGTAAATAGCTAGTGACGTCTGAATATGAAAGTAATTTTTATTTTCGATACAATCCTTTTATCTTATGAAAAGTTTCAACTTTTTCAGAGTCAAGATGTAAAATAGCAGAAATTCTACTTCCAGATAAAAGTATCACACACCAGTAATTCTTTAATACCAAACAAACTAGGTGAAAAATGAACAGTACTTAAAATAATATCTTTCCTAGTTACTGAAATCGCATTCTTTTTTTTTATTTTATTCCATCGAAACATTCACGCAACGAAGTGGGTAATGTTTTGTTTTTTGCTCTCAGAACTAATTAGGATATAGTCAAAGTTAGGAAATGTTTATCTAATGTAACGAATTCATCTAATGTTTATATAGGTAATATTGGGTTCTAAGCAGAGTCATTTGCATTCAATTAATATTTTATGTACATGGTTTATTGCAATTATTTTAACCCTACCATGCGGAAATGTATGTGCAAGGAAATTTAATAGTCGTTAAAATTTAATTGATAATAAAATACTACTTTTAAGCTCATTTATGACATAATTTTTTTTTATTTGCCTCTATAGTAAATACCTTTAAAATTAATTATTTCAGTCTTTCTAGTCATGGTCTTTTTTCTGTTATAAAGTTCAGGTAATTGTGCAAGAAAACAACTAATAGAGCAATTAAATTTTATAAAAAGCATTTTGTTTAAAACAATGTAAGCGTATCAAGGTCTGCTTTAATTTGGTGAGGAATGTTAGGTAGAATTATGAAATATTGGTGAATGTGTAAAGAATTGAAGTTATTAATACACACTGTGCTTATGGAATGAATTTGAACTTCAGACATTTTCATATATTTTTGAGAAAGAGTATCGTATACGCCAACTGTAGACAAGAATAAAACTAGTCAACTTCAATGAGAGAGATGAAATCCTATTTTTCAACAAGCTAATACAATTTTTTGCAGTTATAATGACTTTTTACAAGCAACCCCATCAATAGTAATTCAAGTATGAACAAACATGTTGCTTAAAATCAATGTATTCCAGCGGTTACTTTAGAAACTTTTGGCGTTTGTATACTGAAATTTGCAGATATTCTTCGAATATTGTTAATGTTCGAAAGCAAGATTAATCACTGCAGGGTGATTCTACTTAAAAAAAAAAAGAGCGATACACAGAGATGCGTACTTTCTGAAGCTTTAAGACGCGTAGGCGTGCCTCACTATGAAGAAAGCAACCGAATTTCCTTTCCATCATCTCCCACATATTAATGAAATGGAAGCAGAAATGGCTCATGTACAATTCGTTTCGTATCCGCATTATTAAACACTAATAGAGCACTGCGAAAAATGGAACATTTCATAAAAATTTCGTCGTTTTTGACTAAAAAGTTTCTGGTCTATGCTCCAAGCGAATATTTCGTTAAATTGACGAAATAACTATCATCATTTCTTTGAGAAAATGAATTTCGTCAATGGTGAAGAAATATTTCGTTAATTTATTTCTTTTCCAAAAAAAAAAAAAAAAACTCGTAGTGCCTAACGTATCGTAGGCACCATATAGTTGGGGCAATGTTACCTTAACGACACAGGAAAGACAAATAGAACAGAGAGATAAATTACACCGACGTCTGGATGTGGGATTTGAACCCAGGAGTTTCTTGATACAAGACTAACTCTTTGAGCATCATACAGCATGGTGACTTATCCCGTCGCTTTATTTTCGATCGTCTAGTCTTCTTCCTAGTTTCGTCATTATTTTTAATCGTCCACAATGATGCCCAATGATGAGATTTCGAGTTAAAGAAACATCTTCATCATATATTTGAGAGATCCCCATTCGTCACAAATCACGTGATTTCGTCACCAAACAGTTTTCAAAATTTACGAAATATAGCTCAAGGATTATTATTGAAAAAGGTGAGTTTTATTTCTGAGAGGGAACTTCTTCACAGCATATTCTTGTACCACCGATAAATTCCAATATATGTTTGAGATAAAGAAAAATTAATATTTCTTATAAAAATAGATAAACTAGTCTTAAAACTATAGATCCTTTGATTACCTTCAACAATGGATTCTAAGAATACTTTAAAGGTAACAGAAATTGTTTAGAAATATTTGCGTATAATTGTCATGAAAATAAAATGTTAACAATATTACATATAAAAACATATTAGAAACATTCCTGAACCTATATATTATTTATCTGACAGTAACCCTTTTGAAATACAATCGGAAAACATTGTGGTATATGATTTATGTAATTGATTTTTTAAATTAATTTTGAATGGACTATTTTTCCGCATTAAGCTATTATTTCCAAAATCTATATGAATCCGAAACAATATCTTTACCTATATGTTTTGAATTCGTGTGAAAGGGAAAATAAATTTGAAGAAATAGCGAAAAGGAACTGAAAGTAATCAAATGTAATTTAGTTAAAATATTAAAAAAAAGTCAGATTAATAAAGAAATTAATTCTACTAATGAAGATACTTCTTATTTACAAAGGATATTGCAATAGAATGTGTATTTTTCAAAATAAATATAAAACTTAACGTAACTAAACCAATTGAAATAATAGAAAATTTTTAAAGATTCTTCATTAATTACTTTATAATTAAAAATGCTATTCATAATTGGGAAATTAATTCAAAAATTTACCAGAAAAAATTAAAATACATGTTAAAATTAAAGTATTCTCAAGATAAGTATTTTATCTATTTACTAAAAAACCTCGGTTGTAATTTCATTTTTTTAAACAAACTCTTTCAATTTGAATCAATGAAAATATTCCAATGGGAAATGAAATAAAATTTACACAAAATTTCTAAAGGTTTTTAAAGTGTCTTTCTCTTTCTTTAAACATCATTATGTTCCTTAGTTTAGTGTAAACAAATCTATTCTTTCAACTCTGTTCCTAGAAAATGCATACAAGAGAGATGATAAGTTTTGTTGAACTCTGCACTCCCTTGTGCCTAATTAGACGGAACAGATTTTCGAGTTGAGCAAAATAGGATTTCTGACTTTAAGAGCCACACAAAAGGTTTAATGAATTTTTGTGGTGGCTCTACTGAAAATAAACAAGCTAGTTAATAATGAAATGAAGAAGTTCATTAAGAAAGTAGAGTATTTTCAACTCCTTTTGTGTTTTATAAAAATAATTATTCATTTTATTGTTTATATTTTTTTTTCCTTTCTCAGAAAACGGTTTAATTGAAATTTCTTGTGTTAACATTGTGTTATTAAAAATATATAGAAAAAAAGTGAAATAGTGTGAAGATTATGTTTTGATGGACTTAATTTTTTCATGATTGGAAAAAGTACGACGTTGAAATATATCTTTAGATTAAAAAATAAATTTTTGGACTTCAATGTATAATTTAAGGTACAATGTTAGAAATTTCTTGGAAAAAACGGTTAAATAACAATTTATTTAATTGTTCTTTCCTTTCTTTTTTTGACTTTTTTTATGTTTTCTGAGTTTTTAATGTCTTGCTCGAAAATGAAAAATAATGAATTTTAGCTTGAATGCAAAATCAGTAACCATTAGGTGCAAAGATAACGGGCAACAATTTGCCACATGGTGGAGTTCTAACCATCAAGTAAGAAAAGTTTCTCTCATATTACTAAATACTTAATAACCTAATAAACAGTGCTATTAAAGGTTATTATGGGCAATTATTGTGCTAAATTATCAAAAAAAATTGTAGAACAGTTTTGTATATTCGAAAGTTTAAATTTTTAGGATAAATTTTTACCACCGTAAATATAATTTGATAGTTAGTTTTTTTTTTCCTTTCTAGATTTCACTTTTCCAGTCTACTTGTAACAAAAACTGCGAGCAAATATGTACTGCTTTTGAGAAAACAAATACTAGACAAGCTCAAAAAATAATAGTTTTATGAATAATCATTAAATTTTAGACATCAGACAACAGTTTTGAACAAAATTAAAATTTATACATACTTAAAAAGTCGTTCCTGTTTGCGTCGTACAAACATTTTCGTATGGCTTTTTAAAAATGGCTAGCAAACAAAAATGACTGAAATTTTTTTTTCATTAATCAAAATAATAACAATTTTAGTTTTCATCCAAAAAGGAAAAAAAATGTATTATTGAATGCGAGAGATTTTTTTCATGTGTTAAGCTTCAAGTAAAGTAGAATACTCTATAACAATTTTCTTATTTTTCCTCTATAACAATTTTCGTTTTGTTGTTCACACTTTTGAATGATCTATCCAAAAAAAATTTATATTTTGCTTCGATAGCATCATTTCAAGATTTCTTTTTAAGTTTATTAATATAATATATTCCAAATTTCAAAATTTATATCCTATTTTATTAAAAAATTAAAATAGAATGCATGTCATTTTAATTTTTAAGAATTCCTTATTTTTTTAAGTATTGTAACAAATTAAGTTGAATAAAAATTAAATGATGGAAAAGTTTTGTTAAATATAATTTGTTTACTGTAAAATAAATTAATTTAACGCTTAATACTTTCAGTGCCTTGAAAAATAAAAATCAATAACTTTTAAAAATGTTTTTGTTTACACTTTTCGTTTTGTCTCAGATGTATTTTTTAAGAGTGCACTTGAGGAGACTAAAATGTGTTGAAAAAAGATAATAATGTTTCAAAAATATTTTTTTTATTTAATAATTTGTAGAAAATAATACTGAATGTGAATCAAAGTACAGCAAATTTTTGTTGAAAATAACTTAGTTATAGTGAATTATAAAACACAATATTTTAAGTAAAAACAAAAAATAAAATCAATTATTATTTAAAATTTGAAAGCCTTAAATTTCTTACATTGTCTTACAGAAGATAAATGAATAAATTTTGTTTTCAAATAATAAGACATTTCAAGAGAAGCTTAAATGACTACATGCAATTTTAAAAACATGTGCTGATCCCTCTTAAAAGTATGCAAGTCTAGATCTGTCTTGAAATTTTCTGGAAAAATGGTTTAATATATTATTTAATAGTTATTTTATCATTTTCAATCAAAACAGTCAAATAATCATAAGAAAGATGGTATTTAAGCTGTTAATTGAGAGCAAAATCGTTTATTAATTGTTTTCACTAAATATGATTAAACGATCAGAATATTTTCCGAACCATCTAGACTTACAACCAATTAGAATCTAGTGCACATTCTTTGGATGCTGAATGCTTAAACATATGATTAGGAAAACCAATTCATGTTTTCATTTTCCCTTATCGGATGCCTGTCACAACAGCGGAAACCTAATAATCTTACAGTAATGAGCGTGGTTAGCACCTTATGAAGCCACTAAGTTCCTTGCAGTTGGGTACACATTTTAGCCTAGAGTTGTTATCTGTCAAACTCATGAACGGCTGAAAGAAAGTTCGAAATACAGCCTTGATATTGCAATAATTTCCTTATTTATTCAATGCATGAGGAGTTTCCTGGTTCCTGGATTATCAATTGGTGACCGTGGACTATTGTAATTCAAAACTATCATTCACGCTTTAGGCAACCTCTTTACAGAGATGCTTTTTACAAAATGTCTATTTTTTTCTATCCCTTACACTCTAAAAACTGTACCTCTGATTTCAGAGGCACAGGCTAAATGTACCGTGTATTTTCTTGCGTAAGAGGCACATAACTAATGTGCCTTTAAAAATGAGAGGCACCACAATGAATTAAAGGCACCAAAGCAAACGCCAGTCAATGCGCGGTACGAAAAGACTTTCGTGCCTCTGAAATTCGCTTCATTTCTTTTTCTTCGGTACGATCATGTAACGGAGAACAAGCGCATGCGCACATCAGTGAAAAATTTTATGACGAAATACGTTTTCTGTCCCCTCGCATCCACGCTACCGATGGAAGAAGTTTTCTGCAAATGTGTTCTATTGATGTTATAAAAATGCTTGAATTTGGTAAGTTTAATACTTATATCTTATTTTTATATTAATTCCTAAGTAACGACGGCATCTTTTTTATTAATACATTTCAATTTTTATTAGTGAATTATTAATGCTACAAATCTTATAAAAATGTTTAAGCGAGAGAGCTAACCCTAGTTATGTTTACATTTCTGTTGTAGTTGTATTATTTATGTTTTATCATTATAATATTAAGAGGAATGTTTTTAAAGTGCCCTATATTTGTTCTGTAGTGTTTGATTATAATTTTGTATGAGGTTTTCAATGTGGCGATTGCTATGAATAAGAAATCATTTTTATTTGAAATACCAATTTGCTTTTTTGTTTATCTTAGTTTACATTCGAGAGCTANTATCAGGTTAATTTGATACCAGTTGTAAACTGTTTCAAATTCATAAAGGTAAGGAGATATTTCCAATCGTAAACTTTACGGTTAATGGGATGGACAGACTGCTGCCTGTTATTTTAACAAAATTTCAGAAGAAAAAAATTCTAGCAGATACCGCATTTTTCTGATGCTTAAAAGTCATTATAATTGTGAAACTTTTAAACACTTTTTGCGTAATTTTGTGTAACGTTTTGAAACCATTTTATTATTTATATAAAGCATTCCTATATTTATATTTATTTCGAAATATTTTTTGGTCAAAAAGGATATTACTTAAGAGTAAACTGTATTATTCAAATCTCTAACTTACTTAAGAAGTTTTGGAGTACGGTTTGCCTCTCTTGAAGAAATTATTTAGTTACATTCATATAAGAAATCAAAAGCAAGAAATAAGTATTAGTATTTGTTTTATGTTTTCAAAATATAAGAATTACAGTACAAAATTATTATAAAATAATGAATTAGACATGTGACAACATGCCTTAGATTTCATTTAGTTTTTAATGTCTCTTTTGCAGAATTGATAATTCAAGAACATGACACAAATGAAATGAATCTTGATTTTTCAAGTTTGAACAATGATACAAAATGAAATTAAAGAAAAATAACAATACATGAAAAATCTATTAGTAAATTGTCTCTTGTAGAGCCATTAATATTCTATAATTCGAAAAACAATTACCCACTGATATTTTTTTTAAACAAAATAATACTCGAACCATTTAGGAACATTTAAAAGCTGTTTTTAACTACACAAAACATATTCTAAAACATTAAGAACAGTAAAAGCAAATTTTTCTGTTTCGCTACTTACCTTTTTATTAAAATCACTTAATATATGTCCTATTTTAATACATTAGTATTTTAAATTGCCAAAATTCTATTAAGCGTAAATAGTATCAAGATAATTAAACGTAAAGACATTTTTAACTAAATACATATTTCGTCAAAAGTAGTTGCGTTCATATAAATATTTAGTTTTACGTTGTTTATAAACAAAAAGGGGTATATTAAAAACTCCCCTTCACTTAATATATATTTAAAAGCTTAAAAAAAGGCAAACATATTTTTACATACTATTCATTATTTAATTTACAAATAAGAAACAATTTTTAGATAGTTAAGTAAAATGAATTTTTTAAAATAAGATTAAGTTCAAATTTTCTTTAAGATTTAATAAGAGCTTGTGTGATATTGGTAAAAAGTAGTTTATATTACAGGTAATTTTTGCCTAATTAGCCATATGAAATTTTTATAAAAATTTTCTAATTATTGAGAAAGTTTTGAATTCATGTATAGTGTTCAGCTTATTATTATTTTTTCAATTCCTAATTTCAAAATCCGTCGAGCAATTACTTCATTGAATGTTTGCTTATTGGCCCTTACTTTTTGCATTAAGCGATATTATAATGTTTTTAAAATGAATTTATTAATGTAATCGAAATTTTGAACACATATAAAATAATCAGACTAACAATTTGCCCCTTGGACTGATTGAACACTATAAACTTTTCCGGATCAAATTACGGTATAAAATACGGGCACTTTGGGTGCATCATCCATTAAAGTCCATTTTTGGGGTGAAACATCAAACCGTTATTTTGAAAGTAATATTTATTTAATTAGAGTTATTCAGTGAATTTACGGTCATTATTACTGTAAGAACTACGGTATATCAGATATTTTTTCTGTAACATGTTCCTGTGAAAATGGATTTATGGATGCATGGTGAATGGATGAGTACTCCCACTCTGGGTGCCGGTAATTTTTACCGTAATTTCATCCAGAATTTGAACTTGCGTGCAATATTTATAATTTTCAAGCCATCTGTAAAATAACATTATTACTTTTTATTTCTGTGTAAACAATCATTTTAAAGATATCTTATATAAGTAAGTTGAACATTATATAAAGTATATTAAATCAAATTTGATTATATTAAATTAATATAATATTATATATTAAATAATAATAAAATTATATATTAAATATTATATAAAGTATATTAAATAATTTTAGTACACATAAAAAATATTTAAAATTTTTTTGAAAATAAGCACTTGAAAATATTAATTATATCCGATTGTTAAGAATTAGTTAGAAGAATTTTTTTTTCTAACTAACATATTAAAAAATTTAATCACTTTGTTATAAACATAATGCAAATTCGAATGCATATATTTTTTTTAGTTTAAATACAATAATTACACAAAGTAAATCATTGTATTCTGCTCGAACCAATTTTTTATAGATTCGTTCGATTAATGAATAGAAAAAAAATCGGAATTAATCACATTCCATTCAAATAAAAAATGAAGATCACAAACTTATTTGCATTTTTATTTGCACTTAAGACCCACTTTTATTCACTATTTAAAAGAAATTCCTCGAGTAGCATTCAAGAGATCTGGGAATCTTATATGTACTCATAAATAACGTTATTTTGGTGAGAGAAAAGTAGCTCTTGAAAATGGCTGTACTTCGATGTCTAAGCCACAAATTCTACCGTTGTCGCCTTTTTGAATGTACATTGCAGTTAAATATTCAGCCTATGCAATGAAGTAAAAATACTTTTCTTAAAGATCAAGCCTGTGAACTATAACTCGAACATTGTCACATGACTTTTATTGCCCATTCCCTTCCTTCCTGTATCGCTTTCTGGATCTTTATTTACGAGATATTTTCCGCCCATGTGCCTACACTAAGAAAAGCGGGATATACAGAAATTGGTCTACTGTAATGGTCGTCAAGTGTCAGACGAAATAAACGATAATTGTTAAAGCTTTCTGGATATTTTCGAATATTTTTTTTTGTTTACAAATACTTGAAATCCATCTTATATTGTTGTTGGTTCTAGCAATGACAAAGATTTTTTTTTTTATTTCATCTTATTTATTTATTTTTTTTTGTAAAAAAATTAATACCATTAAAATATTTTCCTTTTATGTAAAATGATTTAGGTCTATTTAAATCACTTATGTTGGTTTAAATCTAATGCAGATATGTGGCTAATATTTTTAAGAGCTAACATCTGTTGAGCAATTTACTCTCATTGCATTTAAAATTCATAGTTCGAAGCAAAACTAATTGTGATTTTTATTTGTACCTAAGACTCACTTTTATTCAGTCCCTTAAAAAAAGCTTCTTTTTTTTTAATATCAATCCTGTATCAAACGTGTCAAATTATCGTTTTTAATAAAGTATATATCATACATTCAAGTATTTGAGCAGATCTCTAAAACCTTTAACTTTTGATACTAAAAAAATAATAAAAAAAATTAGCACACTCTTTTTACACCTCAAGAATTGCTTGAAAATGTCAATCTTGAAAATGTCAAATTTTTTGAAAATGTTTGAAATATCAGAAAATAATCGTGAACATTGAAAATTTTGATGCCCTTATAAGCATAAACAAAAAATGTAAACTTTTGAATTACTTTTTCTAGGCTTATAACTCCAAACTATCATTCGGTGAGGTTACAGTTACGATGTCAAGACCGTAATCAGACGCAGATCTAAGAAGTAAACGTTAAAATCAATCAAAATTTTGATCACACGTTTGTCATTGCCTAATTTATTTTCTGTATTGTGTACATCGCATTGCGTTGCATCTGAGTAAAGTTTTCGATGTCTTCTCCAGGTTGTCCAGACCGTAACCTCAGGATTAATTAGTTGAATTTAACATATCAGAGCTTAGTTTTTTCCCTATGTTTTACGAATTGAAGATATTTTTTGACTGAAAATAATTAGCCCTTTTATACATTTTATAACAATTTAACTTAATATTAAAATTTTTCAATTCATTTATGATACTAATAATTTTTGATGAAAAATAAAGGGTAAATATGGATGAAATTATTAAAAAGAAAAAATTCCTCAATAAAAGAAAAATANGAATATTTTTTTTGTTTACAAATATTTGAAGTCTATATTATATCGTTGTTGGTTCTAACAATGACAAAGATTTTTTTTTTACAAAAAAAATAACTCGCAAAAAAACTCGTTTATTATTATGGTATTTAAAATGATTTAGGTCTATTTAAATCATTTAAGTTGTTTTAATTTTAATGTAAATACTCTGTGCTGTATACTTTTAAAAGCTAACATTTGTTGAGCAATTAACTATCAATGTATTTTAAATTAACAGTTAGAGGTAAAACTAATTTTGATTCATATTTACACTTAAGAATCAAAATTTAGAAAGTTTTTATTTACGATTGTATAAAAAAGAAATCCTAAGTATTAAAGAAAAAAAAGGATGCAACTATTTTGACGACATGTATTTTCCATAAACGGCATGCATTTTCCATTAACAATAGCATAAAAATAAATAACAAACTTGTGGAAAGAATTACAGTTTCACTGCTAGAAAATTTCTTAGAAAAATGGTTAAATAACAATTTTTTAAATTGTCATTTTACTGAATTCAAGCAAAAAAGTCATATAACAATAAATACGATGGCATTCTAACTGTTAACAATGGGAAAACAGTTTATTCACTACTTTCATCTACTACGGTTGAATAACCAGAGTTTTTTGCTCTAACTAGACCCATCTAATGAAACCACTTAGTTCCTTGCAGATCGGTACATATTATATTCAAGCGGGCACATCTGTCAACCCCATGAACGACAGAAGTTCGAGTCTCAGTAGTGACGCTACATATTTCCTTCATTCCCTTCAACACATTAAGAGTTTTCAGTGTCCCGCACTCCCCATTTATGATCCTGTGCTATTAGAATACGATACATTCATTCACTAATAGATGTCAGCACCGCAAAGCTGCTTAACTATCTCCAATGCCCATTAAGATAATTTTTTACGGTTGCTAAACCATGTTTGCTATAAATAGTTAAACAATTTTATAACTTTGTATTCACTTTTTTTAACCACACGCGTTGTAAATGGTTTCAAAAGCATAAGGGTATAAAATGGTCTTTACTGTAAATTTTACTGAATGGACTGACTGCAGCTGTAGGTTATTGCATAATATATATATGGAATTTTTTTCCCCTTCCAGTAATATGATTACAGTAAAAAAAAACTTTACTTTAAACTGCCACTGATTCTAGTAGTTCTGAAACAATTCTGGTAATATTACCGCACTGTATGGTAAAGACATTTCTGGGAAAAAAAATCATACTTCTTGATAATAAAACCAAAATATATGATATTTAAACCATTCATTTGGTCACGTTTATATTCATTGCTAATGTTTCCATGATAACGGAAACATGATTTACTGGAAATTCTGTTTTCAAAATTAAGGTTCTTTTTACCACACATTTAGTAAAAATATGAAACTGTAATGTAAATTAAACCGAATAAGTGGTTTTTTATACCATGATCTAAGATATCATGATATTATTACCAAATTTTACCACATTTACAAAGTTTTATTACAACATATAAAACCATAATATTTTAAGGTCACCATATCGACCGTAATAGAATTTACCGTATTATTTTATGGTCAATTTCAGCAAAATCAATTCAAAATCGCTTCGGTAATAACTATTGAGTTTTTTTGTTGTTCCCATGGTGTCAGAAACACGGTAAATTTCACTATATTCAGGTAGTTTTAACCATATTTTTCTTCTTCTGTATACAAATTTATACTTTTTTATATATATAATTGCTCACCGAAATTTTTCTTATCATAGTTGCAAACAAATTTTCTTTTTATAGAAAACTGCAACAGACTTCGTATTTTAATAAATATCAAAAGTTTTATAAAGAACATAAAAAACTCATTAAAAGTAACTTTTCTTTTACCGAAAAGCAAATAATAACTATAATATTATTAACAAAAGAGAAAAAAAGATTATTGAAGAATATTATTGATTTAAAGATTATTGATATTATAAAAGATTTTAAATGATTGTTGAATCTCCCATAAACGTTATCAAATGTCCAAAAAAAGCATATGTAGTCAGAGATATATATAGTTAAAATTTAATGCTTGCCTCGTATTCATGCATAAAATAATAAAATTAAAACAAGCGGAAAACATAAATTTATTTTATGAAAAAATACCCAATTGATATTAAAATTTAGTTAAAAAAGTATCAAAGTTAGAACATTGAAAAATATTCTTATTAACTTGTAATAAAAAATATGCGTCGTAACTAATTAATTAAGGTATTATTCTCAGATGTCTAGACATTTGTTTTAATGTTTAAGTTTCATTATAATGTTTTCATATATTATATTTTTATATATTATATTTTCATGGATTAATAATAATATTAAATTGTTCTCTTTAGACGTAAACCCTACAAAAAGGAAAATGATAAGATTAAAGTCAGTAATGAAGAAAATGTGATTTTCTTAAGAGAACTTTGTTAAAAATCATTAAAATTAATGATTCAAAATGATTTAATGATTCACAACAGTCAATAATGAATGTATAAAAATATTATTAGCATACTTTTAAAGGTGTAATATAGGATGAATACTTAAATATTCTTCTAGTAGATACAAAAAGTACTTTTTAAACCAATAAGATTTTTTTTCACATTGTGATAAAACATAATACGCTGCTAGAATTTCCGTTTCAAAATTACAGTAAAATAGCCCCGACAGCAATTTGTATCCAATTTGCCTTAAAATTTACGGTCAGAAACATATTTTACCGTTGTTTTTTATAAACCGTTTACAGCAGGTATGGTTTATAAAAACCAGGAATTCAGTTTTTTAATTATTTGCAACTAGCATGGCTTCAAAACAGTAAAAAGTTAATTTAAAGGGTCATTGGAGTTATGATCTTCGCTAAAAATTGGACATTAATGTTAGGTTGTAGTTGGGTTGTGTTTTGTCAAACGGAACACTGAATGTGACTTAGTTTGCGTGGTGGTGTCATCTATGATGGGAGATTGGAAATACTAGGCATTTTTGCGTTAAACAGCTGTGTGGCGCGGCCATTCATGCTTATATGAGAATTTCTTATTCTTATTGTCCTGGTTCCTCAATTAGTCAGTGCTAAACACTGGAAACTTTTCATGTGTTGAAGAAATATATTTGGTTGATTGCGATAGGATTCGAACCCTCGTTCTTCCGGTTATGAGATTGACAGATTAACCTCGAGTATATTATGTACCGAGCTGCAGGGAACTATTCGGCTTCATAAGATAGGCTAAACGGGTGCGGACAAAATTCCAGTTTCTTAACCATATAAGGTAAAAACGGTCAATAAACGATTTTTCACACAATTGGCTGTTTAAATGTCATATTTTTAATGCTTATTTGGCTGTTTCGGTTGAATATGGTATACTAACAACTAAATAAATGGTTACTTACGTTTCGCTCAGAAAATAGTTTCTGTTATTTTTAATAAAATCAAAAATATTTCAATACAAACTTTCATCTTTATTTGACTTGTAAAAGGTTTTCTTAATCTTTTTTATCAGAAAAGGTTTTTTTTTGTTGGCTTCGCTTTTGAATAAAGGAAGTATGATCAAGATGCTTGAACAAAAGTGAAAATATATACATATTTGCTCATCTTACTAAACAATTTGAAACTCTTGAATTCTTTTTACGAATTCTTATTCATGAAAATATATAAAATATTTTTCAAGCTAAAAAACGAAAACGACTCTCGAGATTCAAAAAATGCTAAAATTTTATTTCGATAAAATTCCCATTTTGAAAATGATTTTCGTTTCAAAATACAAAGATGATTCGTTCTATCCAATTTTTTCAATAAAATGCTTCGCAGTATGTACATTGTGAAAGCTAAAAGATAAATCGTGTTATAGTAATGCACCATAAAATTCCTAACCATTAAACTCAAATAAATGTTTTAAAAGGGTTTTGTTTTTAAGTAAGCATGTCTGACGCATTTTAAATCCAAAAGTACCGGTGCCAGATGTCAAACAATAAAGCTATACTAACTGCACCGAAAGTTTATTTTTGGATTTCTCAATAAAGATAAACATATCCTGCAAAATATTTTTTTAAAGTAGGTCATAGAACCATTCTTATAATCTTTTTAGTATTAAACTTTATTCAACGAAAAAATGCGAAACGGTACAAAATATTAGAAAAACAAAATGTTACAGGAATAGCCAAAAAGAATTTTACGAAAACACACAAATGAACGGGGATCACTTTAGTTTCTGTATTCAATTTTCTTTACGATAACTTATACCGTGGTGGCACAGGGGATTGGGCGTTTGCTCAGCTTCGAACCAAAGCGATGGCTGATCGATTCGAATTCTGCTTCAGACTCGCACCGTCCACAATGTTGGCGTAAAATATTATCAGTGGTAGAGCGGTACCTTTCCATCAGGTTAACCGTGGGAGGTTTTCGCGATTTTTCTCTCCATGAAACGCAAATGAGGGTAAATTCTATCAAAAAGTCACCTGCGAAAGCAAATTTAACTCAATAATTAACCTAAGAGTTCCCTTGTCTCCTGGATTGGGCACAAATTTTCAGCACAACTGAGATGAACATCGTACACTCAAAACTGGATCTGCTGTTCAACGACGGTTATAAAATATAAAATTGAAAAAAAAAAATTCAAATTCAGTAAATAAATAAAAAACTATTGCTAAAAGAAAACTATATTTTGTTTTTATAGTGAATTTTTCACATCAAAATTATTAAATTTTCAATTTTTCTCGTTTAAAATAATACATAGGGAATTCAAGTAATGCAGGATTACTAATATTTAAAGTTTCATGTTAAAAAATCCTAAATGTTTTGAAGATGGATAAAAATACCAGTTGCTTACATGAGTAAAATATGCACTGAGAGAATGTTATAATGTAAACATCTGACAGTAATAAGTAATAAAAATACTGTATTGTGTGTATAAGTCTTACCCCTTGGGGAGTATAGCTTCCATGCTTTGAAATCACATGTGATCACATACATTAAGAAAAAAAGTACAGTCAAAACTATAGGAATATAGTAATATTTACCGTGCTTCTGTGGAAACCCTAAGAAGCTGGGAATTTCTTACCGAAATGCTTTGGCAATGATTTTGAAAAAATTAACAACAGCATTTGGCTTTGTAATATGTGATAAAATTTGATAAATATGGTAAAATTTTTTAATTTTATCATGATAACATAGAGAATGGCATAATAACGATTGATTCGGTAGAATTTACTTTTCAATTTTGTATTGTTTACTAAATATTTGGTAATAAAAACTGTAATTTTGAAAACCTGAATTTTCGGTAAAACCGGTTCCATATGAAAGGAAAAATTACCAAATGAATGGTTTAAATATCGTGCATTTTGGTATTATTACCAAAGTAATGGTGTTGTTTTTCAGCAGAAATATATATATATATACACTGGTTATCATAAATTAAGGAAAATTCACAAAAATCGCGATAACTCAAGAAATTACACATGGAATTTTATGAAACTTACCCACAATATACAACACATAGTAAGGTATTAAACAACATAAAAAGAAATTATCAGACATTAATAGTAGTATAGAAATTAGCACATGTATAAAATAAACAAATTGGAAGTATCGGTTTGCAATAGAAAAAGTACCTTTAATATGGAATATGATTGCCTCTAGAAGCAATACAGCACAAACAGCGATGTGTGATGCTTTCAATTATGCGGTCTATCAGTTCAATAGGAAGTGAGAGCCATTGCTCTTGTAAAGCAGTTGCAAGCGTGGCAAGGGTCTGAGGGGGCGGATTGATGGCAGATACACGCCTCCCTAGAGCATCCCAAACGTGCTCGATAGGATTCAA
>NC_092215.1:24789593-24801048 GCF_043381705.1 Parasteatoda tepidariorum
TATAGTTAAATAATGAAGCAAATATATATATATATATATATATACATAGATGTATACATATTAGGCTAATGCATTTCATATATAGATTTTTAATTTTCAAATTAAATATTGCTACTATAAATGCTGTTCCATTGAAAAAAAACAATGATAAGAAAGCATATATAGATAAATTAATGGCTTGAATGTTTTCTAATTGCAATTACTTAAGCTGTTGGAGTCCTCAGTAATCATTAAAACATAATTAAACATTTTTCACTTATACAAAATTTTAAATAGTTAATTATAAATTAATTGCATGTTTGGATGCATTCTTAAATTTCAAAAACAATTAATTGAAGCACAAAAAAGCAATAGAAATGCATTCTTACCCTTGCATGTGGTAAAAAGCTTCAAAAATTAATGGTTGCGTTAAGAACCTAAGACAATCATTATTGAAAGTATTTTTTGCAAGTCATCTAAGAGCATTAGCCGTTTGCAAAAATTCATTTGCCATGTTGGAATAGAGGTTATCCATTTGCCAGAATGTTCTAATTAAATATCACCTACAGCTGAACAATTATGCACTCAGTCAAAGGTTATCCACTACCTTCCAAAAAAAAAAATCAATCGACATGAGTATACACTCTACTAAAGCGGGTCTAATGATCTTAAACGCAACAATTACTTTAGCACACTTCCGGGGAATAATTTCTTTATTCTGAGAGCGGATAGTTTTTTTTTCTGGGCCCTTGATTGATGAGCAGCAAAAAAAATGCAATCTAAACGTGAATCACTATAGCTAAATTTCAATATTGAAATGCTTGGAATAACTTTGATCCTAGTTTATAACAAATATAAAATATAATTTATGGTAGTTTTTAAATAGCTGAATAGATTTGGATTTAAACCAAGTTACTCATAAGATTTCACTTACTGTTAAAAGTAGAGCTTAATGCATTAAAAGTTGTGTTTTAATTAATTTTATTCATTAAAAATTCCTTGATCAAAAATTTTTGTGTTAAAGAACTAAAAAGATACCCCCGGATGAGGTTTTTTTTTTACAAAATTTAAGAATTTTTTTGTTTGCCTTTTTGTAAAACGTATGATGCTGATAAGTGAGAAGATAAACGAGTTTCAGTTTTTGCAAAATTGATTTCAGAACATGAGCAGCACTCTTTTTAAGAGAATTTTAATAATTTCCAAGTGAAAAGATAGATTCAATGGTTTTCTTTATAAAAAGCTAATAACAATTGAAATTGAAAGAAAAAAACTTACTGAAATGTATTAGGGAGATATTTTGAATCAATATTTCAAATGATAAACAGTTTACAAATTAAAACAGTGAGGAGAGAAGTATGGTCAAAACTATTAGAATATGGAGAAAATCACTGTGTTTTTTTGTTGTATGAGAACACCACCAAAAAGCCATATAACTTTTACCGAAGAGTTTTGGTAAATTTAACATTAAAATAACGTTTTATAAAATTTTGCAAATGCTGTAAAATTTTGTAATCTTATCATGATGCTTTAAAGCATGGCATAAGAACCAAGTATTCGATTAAATTTACTTTTCCGTTTTGTATTTATACCAAATGTGTTGTAATAAGAACTATAAATTTTAAAACCATAATTTACGTTAAACCGTTACATGCTTAAAAATCATATAAATGGAAAAAATAATAAAAGGAATGGTTTAAATACCATATGATTCGGATATGTTATCAGAATTATGTGTATTTTGCCAGAAGTGTCTTTTCCATACAGTACGGTAATTTTGCACGAACTTTTTATCCTCCGTGTACTACTTTAAGACTAAACATTTCCATTAAAGTTTTCTTTAAAAAATTCTTACACCATGAATTTTCATATCCGAATGTTTTATTTCCACATCCATATAGTTTTTCATTTCCATATATAATAAATGATATTAATGCAGTGGCAAAATCCAGTTTGAAGGGCAAGGAAGGAAAACTTAAACATCAAATTTGTGAACTAGACACAAACCGGACCAAGAGGACACCCTTGCCAGTCTCAGAACACCTGAACACTCTTTACACCCACCTGAGTGAGATGAAAATTCAAAAAGATGGAATTACAAAGTACCTGCATTGCAGAAACTGTGGCCTTGACTCAGAATGTCACCAGAACACCTTTTCTCCTGTCCCGCCATTTTGGCCAGCTTACAACAGATTAGTGACGGTCCAAAGGATTATCTTTATTGGGAGATTTGCCTTAATATAGTTGAAGCAGTGTATAGGACCTTCGATCCTACATAGTGTCTTACTGATTTAATAACGATTTATTTTCCATGCTCATAACACGACAACCAACCAATTTTTTTTTTCAAAGTATTAGTTAACAACAGTGTTATCATCTATTAGTTTACTGATATCTCTTTTTGATCATTCTTTAGATTTAGTATGTGAGGAGAGTAGATGTCGACAATGTCAACCTTCATCTATGAAAAGGTGCCCCACCATAGGATGGAGTTACCATGTCTTATATACTAGTGAATTGGAATTGTGTTTTTGTAGCGGTAGATACACTACAGTACTCCCCCACCAGAATTATATACACTACACTGGTAGATACACTGCAAGTAATAGAAATCGATGTAACTTTCTTTTACCTACGCACTGTTATTGAACAAGAATCAATTCATGATACAACAATACAATATGCACATGACCTTCCATTAAAAATTTTTGCAAATGTTCATGTTTAATTAATGAACTTTTACAACTGACTTTAAATTAATTTTTCACTTATTTCTTTAAACCAGTATCAAAATTGTCTGGACATTTTATTTTTTCAACAGAAACTATTTCTGGGACTCATATTTTAATTTTGAAAATTAAAAAAAGGGGAAAAAAACAATTCTTCAAATCTTACTGCATCTGATATTTTCTTATTACTTTTTGATAACAAGGATATACTTAATTTTTGTCACTGCGCAAAGATAAATTGAATATCGCATTAATGCAATTTGTACATTAGCTTTCGCAAAGAAGTTCTTCGAATCCATGCACTCGCCCCTTTTGCAGTTTTAATGCTATTTTAATAACATACTCTCTCTAAGAGCTTTTACTAAATCATTTATGCTAGTATCACAATTGACTTCAAACATTTGGATGAAATACTAATGTTGCTTCGAATATGACGACATTTACTAATTTCTACACTTTTGGATCATGGGATCTCGTTAGAATCAGGTATTGTAGTCTGGATGGTAATTAAGACCAATTATGACGAATAGAGATGACTTTCGGTCATTAAATCTGATTGTGTAGACATAATGTATTGAAATCTCAAATTAGGTGCTAGAAAGTTACATTAATTCATTTGCAGATTAATACACTTTAATATAACATCTAAAGAATTAAAACTAATCAAAATTTTAATGTTGTTCATAAACACAAGAATTGTTTGAAATAATTAATGAAACTTTTACAAAATTTTCAACTCCAAAATATTTAAAAGTATACGTACATAAATATTAATATTTTTTTGGATTGTGTATAATAGTATACAGAATAAATGAATGTTAAAACATTAGTAATGTACATTTATTTCAAAAATATCAAAGCTTTATGCGTGCATTTTATAATGTAATTTAAAAATAAAAGTAGAGTAATTATGGTTTCCTCATCCCCTGGACTTACATGCCATTTTATTAATTTCTTACTAACCGGATTCAAATTTTGCAGTAATTGGGAAAATTTCTTTATTAGTTAAAAATAGTATATTTGTGCTTAAATTAAATGAAATTTTCTTCAAATTAATTTCCGAACAGGAAAATTGTTTTAAATTATAATATGTTTTGGTTGAAAATAATGTTTTGTTTTCAAGGAAAAATCTCCGTTCAAATGAAAAAAAAAATAACTAAATTGAATAATAATGCATACTGAGGTGACAAAAGTCATGAGCTGGCTTTTGTCACCTCATGAAGAAGTGACGATATTTATTTCGTCACTTTGACGAAATATTCACTCGGTGCATATATCAGGAAACGGGTTCATCCCTAACGTAGAAAATTTCGTGAAATTTAAGTATCTATCTTATACAGTGTTCATTTTACTTAAATTAATTTTATGATATGTACTTACAAATCTATCTTTACTCTTACTGCTAAAAATAAAATAATGATATTGTTTCGGTCAAATTACTGTTTTATAATTATTTCTCTCTGAATTTATAAAAATGAACAAAAAGAACTTAATGTATAACATTTAATACTTTGGTATATAGACTGTTGTAATAACATTAGGTTATTGCTCTTATAGTAAAAATGTTTCACAGAATAGAAAACAAAACAAATACATAGCAAAATTTTAAAAATCTATGCATGTCTATATTGTTGTGTAGCAAACATTCTATATGCCAAGCAAAAGGCTATGTCACATACATCAAAAAGTTAGATGTATCATAAAATGATGAGTTACTCAAGTGTTTGAGTCAGAAAAGGAATAATACCAGCTATCGAGTTATAGAGTTTTGTTCTCGATAGAGATATTCTTCATGACCGATGAATCTGGGTGGATACATTGACTGGATCATCCATCAATTTGACAAGCACCAATAATACAAGAGTAGCTCTAATTGAATTATTGGTAAAGTTAAGGGGAGAATATGATAATTCAAAACACAGTTTCGTATTATTTTAAAATACGAGAGCAAGTTATTTTTTTAAAAGTGAAATAAATCTTTAAATTTAAAATGTGAGTTTATAGCTTTAGGGGTGGGGCCTAAACGAGAAAATTTATCACACAGAGAAACGCATTAAGTTCATAATCTTCCGGGATAAGTTTAACATTTTAAATACTTAGGAGTTTAAATAAATTTAGAGACAAAAATTATATTTTGTTTTCTTCCAGTTAATTAGATTTTGAAAACTATTGCTTTATGTAGCGCGAAAGGAAATATGATAAAGCATTTGCATTATCTATGATAAATATATACTTCAAGTAAATCTTTGTTAAAAAAATGAGGAAATATAACATGAAAACCAATTTGCTAAAACGACGCTATGCAGAAAAAAAATATTTTCAGCAAAATACATTCATGTCAGCAAAATATTACAGTCATCAAAATAATTTTCCGGAAAGGAAGCTATAAATAAATTTTTAAGTGCAGATCTTTGTTTTAAAAAAAAAAAAGAAGCACTTTTCTCATCACTACAAAAATTCAAGCATAATTTACGAGTTATTGGTTAAGCAGTTTGACTTTACTATGTTAGAGATAAATTATTGAGGAATTCTGCCGACTTTAATTTTAACTACCACTTTACTTTCCAGTGTTATTTCAAGCTTTTGGCTTTGATTATGTAATAAATACATGTCAGTATTAGTAATTTTAAATAAAGAAATCTACTTCGAATTATAACAGTTAAACTGCTGCGCTGAGAAAAAAAAATTCTGATAAAATTCCCATCGTGTAAGGAGCGGCGTACTGTATGAAAATAGCATCATGAACCAAAATTAGGGATGATCATGCTCAGTATGAGATTGCAGCCCATACCATTACACCACTGCAGAAGTGGTGTGCTGCTATACAGCGTGGACGGGATTGACACCCAACCAACTTTGCCTTTGGAGTGTATATATATAAGTGCGTGTGTATTTATGCATTAAGGGACGTGATAAAGGAACACCTTGTATATAACTAAGAGCTCATTTATGTGCGCTTCCACTTTGGACTACAGTTTAGATCATGTACCATATGCTTTTTCTAAATGACAATTCATCATTAATATGTAATTTATTTTTGG
Organism: Parasteatoda tepidariorum; assembly: GCF_043381705.1. Taxonomy (NCBI): domain Eukaryota; kingdom Metazoa; phylum Arthropoda; class Arachnida; order Araneae; family Theridiidae; genus Parasteatoda; species Parasteatoda tepidariorum. The sequence continues at coordinate 24,795,340 of NC_092215.1, forward strand.
TTTACTGAATTCTAAATTTATTTTTACATAAAATTTAAATACAATTTTAATATCAACACTATAAAGTTTTAAACAAATTAAATTTTAATTAAACGTTGATATTAACTTGAAATAATATTGTAATAGTGAATGATTATTTTAATTTTTTAATGCTAGTGCTAAATTGCATTTTTCGTAAACAAGTTTTCTAAAACTGCAATAATAATTTCCTCTCAACCTTCACATATTGTAGTGAAATCTGTGTTATTATTAAATAAAGAATTTTTTTTTCTTTGTAAAACTTTAAGAACTTTCTGCTACTATCATAGCATAATAATTGCATCAAAGTCTTTTACAAAGCATTTTCCTATTAAAGTAAAAAAAAAGGAAAACTTCCCTTCAAACAAAATCTTCAAAGCCCATTTAAATTAGGAATATTCCGGATAACTTATAAGCGAAGAGAAATTATAGCTTGCTCATAAATAATACTACCCATGCTTCTGGTCTTGTAATTGAATTTCCTAGGATGATCTCCATTCATTTTTCCTTTTTCTTTTCCACCCAGATCGTTTCTTCTTCAGTAACTTCATCAAATACTTAACACCCTTGATCTCTAGTTGACAGGAATTTATGGTATAAGATTAACTATCCCCTTCATGACTTTACTGATTCATCGGCACCATAATAAAAGCAGACACTCGCCTATAGGCTATATCTTGTACAATATATGGGGGAAGAATAAAGAATAAAATTAACGCGTTCGAGAATAAAAATCAACTCTGCATATAAAATGGTAATTATAAGAAAAAAAGGCATGTTCAGTAAATTAGATCGGAAGTTGCTTGGTTTTTGTATATGTGATAGTTTTTGGTGTAAATATTAATTGTATACAATAAAATAAAAGTGTTTGAATACGTAACGTGGTATTTTGCGTGTTTTGTTAGATATTTAATATTATGTTTTCTATACATAGAAGCTGGAAGCGAAGAGTTAAATTTAGTCCAGGAGATAAAACGGAATAATTATGATGTACAAAATTTTATCACGTTCAACGAAAAGTTATTGAAAGTATGTCTGGTATAATATTAACACAGAATAGTTTTTATGTTTTGTGTATATGCAAAGCATAATTAAAGTATTCAAAGATTCATCTTTGTTTACTTTGGAAATTTAATGTCTCGATTATTTTTTGGTACACGTTCTTGACCAGTTGCCTTCTTGAATGTATTTTTGAAGTATTGCCTTTTGTGCTTATTCTATTGTATGATAACACTGCCCACGGAAGGTGTTATTTATATGGTAAAACAGTTAATAATCCTAAGGTGCTAAATCAGGGCAATATCAATGATTTTCAAGGTATTTATTTGGTATCTGTAGAACCAAGTGATAAATAGGTCATGATAGAGTAATGATAAAATTTAAAAGAACTTGTCTTTTAAATAAATATATAAAAGGAATTACTTGGGACTATTTCTAAAGTTTGAAATGCACACAATTATTCTTAATTAAAACAGCAACCAATATAAAATGGCAAACCATTACATGATACATAAACAAAAATGAACTGACTATTCATAAAGCGTATTGAATATCATTCCGAAAAAATATTTATAACTCGACATTTTTAACGTCTTATAAATAATGATGCATCGCAAATATTTTGTATTTGTAACGTAAACAACAATTCTATTATTTTCCAAGAATTTAATAGCCGGTAATATAAAGCCTCTTAAATATATAATTAAAAGAATAACTTAGGACAATTTATGAAATTTATAATGCACGTGATAATTCTTAATTAAACCAGCAACCAATATAAAATGTCAAGCGAATTCATGATACATAACGGAAAGTGAGTTTTATATTTATAAAATGTATTGCATATCATAAAAAAAAATTACTTATAACACTTCATTTTTTAACGTCTTATTAGCAATGATGCTTCGTAAAAATTTTGTGTTCGTACGATAATTAAGCAACGATTTTAACATTTCAAGGAATTTCCTAGAATTTCAATGCACTTGCCTTTCTAATACTTAATTGAAGGAATTATTAGGGACTATTTCTCAAATTTATAACTCACACAATTATTCTTAACTTAGTTTATACAGCAACCAATGATGCGACCAATTTAAAATGGCAAACCACTGCATGCTAAATAACCAAAAGTGAGTATCATATTTATAAAGCACATCAATGATTACTTCTACTCCTCTTAATCAAATAAATAAGAAAAATAAATAAAATATACGGAGAGTTAATTGGCAAGGGATTATACATATTCCCTCTTAAGATCTAGAAAATCAAACTTGAACTGTAATTAAATAACTTCCGACTTAAATAAATTGCCTCTACCATTTAATTGCTTTGATCAATAAGATCATTCAGGGAAGTTGATATATGCGTAGATGCTAATTTTTAGAAAAGTTTCAGTATATTCTTCTTTGGATCCTTTAGTTTTATATTAAAAGCATGAAGCAAGATACCAATGAAATAGATTTATTTTAAAAACTTATGTTTGGAATATCGGTCATGTCCTAAAAAGTAGTGAAACCATTGCAAATCTGGTATTAGATTCTGTATACGTAAGGGAAATATAATTATGTAATTATAATGACCTCGGGTACAATAATGCTTGAAAGTGGAAGGAAAAAAAAACATCTAAAGGAATAAAAATAAGGAAAATGACGCTTTTTTTTAAAACTTTTTCTCTATCTTTTGAAGTAGAAGAGAAAGCTGATTTTTGAAAGGTTGCGAATTTTCTATTGTATTAAAAAATAGTAGTTATATTTAAAACTAACCCTAAATAATGTACCATGAAAATTATTTTTCGAGTTAGGAAAAAACAAAACAAGAAAATAAACTTCAATAAAATTCTTTAAAACATTTTTACAGTGAGAGAAATTTTCTTTTTATTTTGTTTTATAACCGTCGTTGAACAGCCAACCCAAATTTTAGTTTACGGCTACAAATATTCATCTCTGTGGCCTCGTAATTTTAAGCCTAATCCAGAAGACAAGAGAACTCCTGGATCAAGTATTGGGCGAAATGTTGCCTTCATTTTGAATTATTTGATGGAACTAACCCGAATTTGCGTTACATGGAGAGGAAAACCATGAAATTCTCCCATGGTTTGCTTGACGGTAAGGGGACTCTAACCAATGATTCGTCTACCACAGAGGATATTTTAACATCAGCACTGTGGTTGGTCAGAGCCAGGTGCGGAATTCGTATCAACCAGCCATCACTGGGATTCGAACCCGGTTCACCTCAGTGGGAGGTGAACACTCTATCCCCTGAGCTACCACGGCTCTTGAGAAAAAATATTGTCAAAACTACCGGAATATGGTAAAATTTATCGTGTTTCTGGGGCTATGAAAATAACAAAAAGCTTGGTAATTTATACTGAAGTAATGGTTTTGGTCAAAATAACAGTAAAACATGCCTCTAATATATGTTATAAAATTTCGTAAAATTGCTAAAATTTAATTATATTTTATCATGATACTTTAGAACATATTATAAAAGCCATTTACTCGGTTAAATTTACACTTCAGTTTTGTATTTTTTACTAAATGTATGATAACAAAGCCTATAATTTTTAAAATCAGAATTTCCGGTAAAACGTTACTATATGATCTGAAAAATTACGCAATGGAGAGTTTAAATACCGTATATTTTAGTTTCATTAATCCCGATTTCAATACAGTACGGCAATTTTACCAGAATTTTTTTCTTCTTGTAATTTTACTCAAACTTATATACTAATGTTCTGTAAAAATAGATTTATTCTGAAAACTTCCGCTTCCTAAAATTTAAAAAAAGAGTAAATTAGTTAAATTAGTAAAATGATATATTATAAAATTATATTATATAATTCAATAATAGTAAATTAGCCTTCTGATTATGATTCTTTTTATAATAAAGAAAATATTACTTTGCTCGTTAAAAAAAAATATGAAAGCTAAATAAAAGTTTTATTTCCTTACTTTTTTGTTATTTTTAGATAGGTGTGCAAACTGATTATTGAATGTTTTGTCGCTCTTGTTCATATTAGATACAGTTATTAATATTTATTCTAATTGCAGATAATTCATCTTGCAAATAAGGTTTAAGTTCAATAAACAAGATCCAAAAAAATTACTTCTAATGCATTTTAAGGAACTTATAAAGATTTTCGAAAATATAAGCAGAGATCCCTGCGAAATAGATTTATTTTAAAAACGTTAGTTTTCTGAAAAATATAAAAGTTCCTCATAACATAATAAAATTATTAATGATTGGAAATCGGAATGTGTTCATGTAAAGGAAATATTATTATGTTGATTATTATGAGCTTGGATGTTCTAATATTTGAAAGTGTAAAGAAAAAAAAGCAATTAAAATCATTGGTGTTTGCAAATTTGGAATTAGATTGTGCTTATGTAAAGAAATATATTTGAAATGTAAAGAAATATATTTGTTCTAATATTTGAAAGTGAAAAAAAAAAGATGTAGGAGATATTATTTTGCTGATAATGAACTTGGTTATCCCTATGTTTGCTAATTGAAAGTAAATTTTAAAGAAAATATCTAAAGACATATCAGTTAACATATAACATAAAAACATATGAGTTATAAAAGAAAAAAAACTTTGTATTTTTACTTTTCCTCTATATTTTAGAAAAATGAGCAAATTGACTAATGAATGCTTAGTTTATCTCTATCATATTAAATATAGTTATTACTATTTACTCTAATTGCAAATAAATCACATTGCAAGTAAAGTTTAAAGTTCGACAAGTAAAAAAAAAAAAATTCAAAAATGCTAGTTCAAATGCAATTTCTTAGGAACTTGTAAGGATAACTCAAAAGAATAAATTGAAATCGTAGCGAAATGGATTTATTTTAAAAACGTGCGCTTTCGTAAATATTGAGAAGATCTTAAAAAATAATAAAATCATTAGTGTTTACAGACTTGGTATCAGATTCTGCTTACGTTAAGAAAATATTATTATGTTGATAATAATGAGCTTCGAAGTTCTAGTGTTTGTAAAAAAGGTTTTTGTTTTTAAAAAAAATGTATCAAATAAAAAAACAAACAAACTTTTTTCTTCTCTTTCGCTCTGGTTGTTTTTTCAGATAGATGAGCAAATTGATTGATGAAAGTTTAATTACTTTCTATCATATAAGATGTAGTAATTACAGATTTAACTAATCACGAATAAGATATCTTTTTGGTATGAAAGAAAAAGAAAAATAGAATTCGATTTTCGAAAAAAAGTTCAGTTTGTTATAGAAAATAATTCTTAATAATAATTTCTTATGAAGCATGGTGTATTTTTTGATCTTGAAAGAATAAACAAAGATATAAACAAAAATGGTTCAGAAAAAAATTACGCTTTATTAAATAAAAATAAGATCCTGATATTTTTTAATCATAAGCGTTTGAAAATTTTAGTTAGAACGCTGTTAAAGTAAGAGAAAGTAATATTGTATTGCTAATAATGTTCTTGTATATTCGATTGTTTCTTATCGAAAAGTAAAAATTAAAATAAATAATAATAATAAAAAAATGTCTCAAAATATATAAAAAAAATATAATTGTTATTTCAAGGACCTATATTTTTAGATCAAAGTACAAATTATTAGATTAAAAATCACGATCTCTTACAAATTATAAATAATTCATTTACAATTTTAGCTAATTACAAGTATCTGTCTCTCTCTCTTTATATATATATATATATA
>NC_092215.1:24801171-24834810 GCF_043381705.1 Parasteatoda tepidariorum
GTCACTTTTTTTTTGGAAAAAAAAAACCTATTCTGATTTTTTTTTTTTTTTAAATTTGCCACTAATGTGTTTTTGTAGAAAATAAATAACGTTGTTTGTAAGGCTTCTTTCGCATCATTTTTATCAACTGGCAGTTTTTCTTCAAAACTCTTATTAGAAGTTTTAAATTTCTTCTTACAAACAAATTGAGACCCTAATTTATGACATAAGCCTCTACAAATGACATATTTTCGGAAAGTAAGCGTGAAATTTGAGTTTTTCCCTTGTTCGAAAAAAAAGAGAGGTGGGGTCGTTGATAATAGAAGGCGCAAAAAAGCTTATAAGAGACAGACAATCTACGAAATGCTCCATGCCAATTTACAGAAAACCACGTAGAGGAAATAGGTTAGGAACTCATTTTCGACGCCAATTCTGGACACGTCGTTTGCGTCGCACATAGGAATACGACATTACGCTTTTTCCTCACCCTCATTTTTTCCCCCTACTATAACTTTTTTTTCTCCCTACGTAATCCCTACATTTTCCAATGAAGGAGATAAGAATGCACTTTTTTAGGTTTTTCTTGGCCACTACTGATGGCGCTTGGAGACGCTAATGATGGAATGAATTTCCTTTTTTTTTTTAAAATTTTATTTTTGAGGAGGGGGTATTTTGGAAGAAGGTAACTAACGCTGCTGCCTGTCGTTAGTTTAGTCTTTTGTTTTTTCACGCGAACAAGTTTTCATCAGTTAGGTAATTCCTGTCCTATCTTTACCTTTTCCCATGTCAGGAAAAAAAGAAAAAAAATTTCAGTTTTGGGCTAAAGCTTATTCTAAGGTCTGATGATATGCATTTAATAACACACTCCTGTATATATATATATATATATATATATAAATAAAACGTATTTTTGTACTTATTACAGCTGAGGAGGAAGTTAGATTTAATTTTCATGGTTTCACTGCAAATGCAACAATCAAAGCTTTGTAAAGAAAGTGTAATTCAAAAAATAAAGTTTAAAATGTTTCATGTGTAAAAACAAATTTCTTATGAAAATCTATTTAAGCATTTAAATAAGTCAACTCATATATTCAATTACTCAATATACTCAATTTAATGAATTAAGCAAAAAATAATAGGCATAATCTTGATCTTAACTACTAAAATCTAACTAATCCCGTATAAAAAACCAATCTAATCAAGAAAATGGAAACCAGTAAAACCTTGGCGCCAAATTATCACAAAAAACCTTTTCCAGACTGCACATCTGACGAATACAAAAGAAGCCAATTCCCCACAAAATAGAGAGGAAAAAAACTCAAATGTTCCTACTATCTTTTAGAATCATCATGATTTTCTTTTATTTACACTTGGGCCACCAATGTAGAAAACTAGATAAATTATGGGAAAGATATTTTAGGTTTAAGTTTGCTAAACATTTCAAAAACATCTTTAACTAGCAGACATGTTTTTTTCCTCAACTCTTTGGAGCGTAACATTTCTTGCTTTGGAAAACAAAAATACTTGAAACTTGCTTATTTTTTCAAGATTTGCTGTAAATCAGTTTATTTCAATCATTTAGCAAATGAAAAATTCCCATGCTATTGTATTCGTTTGTTTTTTCGTTTAAATGATAGTTTTCTTCAATCAACTGATCTAAAGTTAGTTTTTTTAAAGACAAAATCAAATAACAAATGTATTTTCTTTGTTTTAAAGTGTAGCCCTTATATATTGATATATATTTCGTTGCGAAAACATGTGAAGTTTAATATGAAGTTTATAATATTTCAAATTTTTTATGATTTTCTTATAAATTTCATTTTTAATCGGTTTGAGAATTTTTTTTCAGATTTCTCATTGCGATGAGTAGATGTAGTTCTTGTAGTTTTTTACTCTAGATGTCGTTCTCGTAGTTTTTTACTCTAGATGTAGTTTTTTACTCTAGATGTAGTTTTTTACTCTAGATGTAGTTTTTTTAATCTAGATGTAGTTTTTTACTCTAGATGTAGCTCTTGTAGTTTTTTACTCTAGATGCTTTTTATTTTTATTTCCATTGAGCTGCACAATCAGTCTTGCCGATGAGCAGACCTAGTGAGGTCTCCAGAGGTGGTATCCACTCTTTCAGGACCACCACAATGGGTGAGATGCCGTTGGTCATGTTAATTTGGACGTCTAGTTTCTGCCACACTAGATGGCAGCACCGAGACTCTATTTGGATGCTAAAGCACACTAGGAATTTAATTTAGCCGGAAATGCCAAGAGCCATTACGCCCCTCCAGGGATCTTTTACATGCAGCATAATCATACTACATGGCCGCTGTGGATTTTCTGCATCCCGGAAATCGGGTGTCTGGGCCGGGGATCGGACCCTACTCTAGTTGTAGTTCTTGTAGTTTTTCTACTGTAGATGTAGATCTTGTAGTTTTTTACCAGAGTCAAAGAATATGCATAGGGGATGAAGGCTACCTTCAATGGCCATAATGTAATCCATTCCCCCTACCATTGATGTGTATAAAGGTAAGAACAACATTTAGGAGCACAGAAGAAGAGGTTCTTAAAACGGGGGTAAGCACTCTCCTCTCCTTCAAACTACAAAACTGGGGGGAAAAAGGAGAAGAAGAGTTTTCTCCTTTTATTTATTATTGGTTTGTTCTGCCGTACTGTTACTATTCTATTAATCAAGTACTGTTCTCAGAACAGTACTGTTCTATTAATACAGTAATTTCTTTGAGAATGCATTTATATCATCCATATTGATTAAACCTGATAACACATTTGAACAAAAAAATAATGGACAAATTTGCGGAGGGCAGCTTTCCCAACCATACATGTAGTGTTGTTTAACAGCCAACTCAGGGGTCGCGTACTTCCTCCTGTCACTTTGTTTCTTATGCGCATGCGTTTTATCTTAGTATGTATGATGCTCTGCAAAATCTATGTATTTTTCCTACCCTGTAAGTTTTTTTTCTGGTACAGCTTTACCCACCGAGCAGTTCGAAGAGCTGGACTTTTTCATCTTTCCATATTCTTTGTTAGAGATGCACAATGGGGCAACATGAATAAAGCAATTGTATATTTTTTTTTATGCTTTTGAAAATTTTGTCACGAAATTTAAAGGTACTATACAGCATTTTACAATATTTACTTTTATTTCCGAACTTTAAACCGACTACTGATTTTATTCATGTTTTTCATCATATGTAAATTCGATGTAAATATAGTAATAGAAATTTCATACGGTATGAGAAGTATATATTTTAGGAAGTATATACTTAAGGATTTTATATAGTATACATTTAAGGATAAGAATAAATCTTAATAATAATGTGATGTTTAAGAGTATCTTCTCTGAAAAATAGCTCTAGTCTTTCCGCAAGGTCCTTCCAGTGAAACGGATTAAAAAATGAAATATTGAATCAATTTCGTACAGGAAAAATACAATAATGTTATTTTTTAAGAAGAAAGTAAATTTAGATTTTTCTTAACTTTTTCAATTTAACAAGAAGATTATTTTGATTTGTTTTTTTTTTTCATTTTGTTGTTTCTAAAAGTTATAATCAAGTGTGCAACGAAGTTTTTCAAGCCTCAAAGCAGAATTTCCAAATGCTTAAAACGCAAAGCCATCCTTAAGACTTAATACAAAATTGAAACTGATGCTTAAAAAACAGTCACAGTTTGTAAAAGAAGTCCACCACGATTTATATCTCTTAACCAAATCCTTTAGTCCTTTCAACTTAACCTTACTTCATAAGAGTCAACCATGAGTTTAACTGATGAGCGATTGCTTGATAGAATTTTCAGTAAATAGTCCTTCTTTTTATTAAGTATCATTTCATACAATTCTGAGAAAAAAATCTTAAAATAAATCCTTATATGTTTTAAATTAAAAAATGTTCTTAGCTTCCCACAGAGAAAAAAGATTCCGGTAAAATTACAGTACGGTATGATAATTACATTTTTGGTGAAAAAAACAACATAACTCTATTTTTAAAATGAAATTAAAATTATGTAGTACTTAAAGGAATTAAATAAAAAAAAATTTTCGATTCGTTTGGTAACGGTTTCCTGAAAATTCTGGTTTTCAAACCTATAGTTCTTATTACCGCACATTTAATAAAAAATTAAAAACTGACGAAAGGTAAGTTATACCGAATGTATGATTTGTCTAAGATATCACGAGAAAATTACCAAACTTTACCAAGTTCACCGAATTTTATCACATATTATAAAATTAAATTTTAGTGTTAATTTTCTCAAAATCATTAACAAAACACTTCAATAAAAATTGCAGAGCTTTCTGATGCTCCAATAGAGCCTGAAAAATGATACATGGTACTATTTTCGGGGAGTTTTAGTCATACTTTTCCCTCAGTGTACCCACGTGTCCTTACGTCACTAAAAAAAGTCGTATGTTTATTTGCTAAAATTTTAAATAAAATGTTTACTATTATCATCAGATATTACGTCACCCAGATTTAAAAAGAAATTATTAATAAATCTTCCTAAAGTGCAACTTAGTTAGCCTTTATTTTGGGGAGAATGTCATATGCACTTACTTGATAAAATTTTACGTAATGTAATTTTTTTTATTGTATGCCCCGTCTGCCAGTTCAAAAACAAATGCAACTTCTGAATATCTGTTTCTATCTAAAAAATGTGTATGAAATTATAAAATGTTTTTTTGATGCTAAAAATTGACTAAATATTTTTTTTAATTCGAAAGAACAATCACAAATTTAAGAAAAAAATGCAATATTTCAAAATTTATAAGAAAACATTAAGAAAAAAAAATATTGAATATAATTTGCAATGCGCATTTAAATTTATTATATTCATTAATTACATATTCATTTACAACATTATTAATAAACATATACCAAAGACGGTAGAAATTAAGTATATTAGATATGTAAGCTCTGGTGTAAATGAACCTGCTAAATGAAAATGCGAATTTAATAACATCAATGTCTTGCAAAGGAGAAATGCTTGTATCTTCTATTTTGGTACCTTCGCATATGACTGTCTCTTAAGTGTTAGAGGGAAGTGCATCGAAACTTTGGCAGATGGTCAGTTTTCTCCCATGCTTTCTGTTTAGAGAGAAAATTCTCTTAATGCAGTTGTTCGATATTAGTAAGTACCTCAGGGGCATGTATTGAGCTTCAATCCTTCACGACACAAATTTCCTATTTACACGAACCTGGCTTTATGACCTGAATGTTTACCCATACCATTCTAGGGTTATTACATTATACGTTCATCTTTCTGATATATATCATCATTAATGCCAGCACTAAAGCTTTAGATAAGCTATATCTACTCTAACGTGGAGCAATATATTGAAATTAAAGCTGGGGTTCAATTTCTTACAATAAAAGCCATCAAATATGTTTTCAAAGGGTAAAATCGCTATTAAAGTTATTTTCTATACTATTTTACGTCTTTCGTTAGGATAAAACAATTTTGGTAAAACTACATTTCTGTATGGAATTTCTGTTAAAAAGAACTATAATTCTGACTAATAAAACCAAAATATACATTATCCAAGCCATTCATTTAGTAATTTTTTCGGTAATATGGTAACAGTTTACCGAAAATTCACTTTTTCATAAGTATAGTTCGTATTGCCACTCTCACTGTAAAAAATGAAATGCGCAAATGTCACGAAACTTTATTCGTTTTTGACGAATCCGTTACTTGGTAAATTGTTCTGAGCAAAATTTCGTCGAAGTGACGAATAAACTATCACCAATTTATCAAGAAAACGAATTTCGTTCAAATTAAAGAAATATCTCATCATTCCGTAGGAAAAAAAATTAAAATTTCCAAGAAGAGCTTCCTAGTGCCCAATAATAATCACTTGGGCACCATATAGGTTGCTCAATGTCACCCTAACATCACAAGAAGGACATGCAGAACAGAGAACTAAATTGCAACCTTGCCCTAAGCGGGATTTGAACCCGGGAACTTCCTAATACGAGAACGACACCTTGACCACCATACACCCGGAAGGCTTATTTTGTCAGTGTATTTTAGATCGTCTGGTGTTCATAACATTTCAGTCATTCTTGTTCACAACCTCCCGCAAAGCACGAAAATGAGGTTTCGAGTTGATGAAATACATTTGTCAAATATTTGAGAACTCGCGTTTTGTCACAAATCAAGAGATTCTCCAAATTATTGAAATTCAGATCTAGGATCTATGAATCGTTAAACGTTCCTGTTTTATTTCTGAGACTGCATTTAATAACAAATTTAAAGCAGAAAAATAAATTTAAAAGAATAAATGATTTTTAAACCATGTTTAAAGATATCAAGATAAAATTACCAAATTTTAATAACATTTATCAATTCTTATCACATGTTTTAAAACCAAAATCATTACCAATGTGCTTCGGTAAAATTCCTCGAGCTTTCTGGTGTTCCAATGGTGCCAGAAAAACTGTAGTTTTACTATATCCTAGTAGTTATGACTATACATTTTTCTCAATGTGAATAAAATAAAATAAAAATTAAATTCTCAAAAATTGGATGCAATTTTTATACTAAGACGCAAAATCCAGCTTATTAACCAGTAATAAATATTTAGCTCGTAACTCTACAATAATGTGTCTTTTCTAAATAATTATTTGTTTTAAAGATTCTAAATCAGGAAAGGAGTTTTGGATAAATTTCTAAAGTCATAAATATTTTGTTTTAAGAATTTTTGCAAAACAACAATTCAAAAGCATAGTTCTAAACAATGTAGTTACAATTTGACTGCCATGTACACATAACTCATCTATAATCATTCAAAATTTATTTTTAATCAAAACTGATATAAAAAAAAGCTAATGTTTACAATAACTATTACAGTTATTTGTTCTCCAGCGTTAAGATTAAAATTTTTCATAAATGAATTTGTGCAAAGTTTCTACAAACCCTTTCCAAAATTTGAAATCCATGTACACATAACACATCCATAATCATTCAAATTTCATTTTTTACCAAAATTGATTAAAAAAATAGCTAATGTTTACAATAATTATTACAATTATTTGTTCTCCGTCGCTAAGATTAAAATCTCTCATAAATGAATTTTTGCAAACTTTTGTATCTAATACAACTAAACACCAATAATAATTTTCTAAATAAATGAAAATATTCATTTTCTCTACAAATCATATTTATTTAGGTTTAGAGCTAGATTATAATTCCAAAGCAAGTATTTAATTTATTCATAACAATTGTTTACATATTTTTAAGTTCATGCAGAACAATAAAATAGCATTAAAAATATATATCATTAGAGAAGAATACCCTCTTTGTTTATGTAGATGCTATTCTCGAAATGTTTCCGTAACCTTAACAAAACATTTGCCACCTAAATTAACTTCGTTTCTTTTACTCCATTATTACATAATGGCTTTACCTCTGATTGTAAGGTTATCAAAACAAATTTATTTCGATAATTTCGTTGAATTAAATTATTTAATTTCTTCGAATAATTATACTTTTTCGAGGTATTAACTTACTTACTTTTTGAAGTAATTTAACTTACCACTTAAGTCTCATTTTAAATGTTAGAATTCAAGATGTAACTTTAAATAAGCTGATTTAAATTTGTGGAATTAAAATATTAAGAATTGGGTTGTTTTAAAATTAAAATAAGTAGGTTATAATATGTCAAGTTAGCTTATTTCTATTTACCGATTATATAACAGAACTATTTTGTAACGAAAGATTAATTTTATTGATTCAGGTGGGAAGTAATTGCATGTTATAATCTTTAAAGTGTTGCATAAGTTTGATTATTTTTTTATCATAGCAATCGTAGATCAGCAATTTTAAGCGTTTAAAGTTTATATGATCGATTAATGGAAATTTTTAAATTTACTAATTATTAAAATTCACATGCGAATACTGAAAAAACAAACTAAAGTGAAGAAATAAAATTGACATGAAATTTTTAATTAAAAATAAAGAATAATCACTACTCAGAATAATTACTAATACATATATCTATCTATCTATCTATCTATCTATCTATCTATCTATCTATCTATATATATGTGTGTCTNTTAATAGTATGTATTTCAATAGTATCGAAACTTTGCTCTTGTTTCGAAATTAGTGTATTTGTTAGAACAGTACTGTAAAGTCCCAAAGCTAGTCCAATTTTCTGTATAAAATAAAATATTATATCATCTTAAAACATGTTAATTTTAAAATTTCTTAAATTTAATTTGTTTATACCTTGCTTTCTACACTGTTAGAATTTTAATCTGGTAAGATAACCTACAACAGCAGTCTCCACATCCAATTAACTTTTTTCTACTTTTACGGCTTTGAAACCATTAACAACTAGTCTAGTTAAAGAGCCATGAGTACAAAACTATATGGTTTTTTAACCATTTACAACTAGCATGGTTTCAAAACAGTGAAAAAGATATTTTACGAGGTATTAGAGATGGTTCAGCAGGTTTATGGTGCTGCCATCTATGCATGAATGAGAATATCAGGGTCACCAGGGTAGGGGATGCAAGCCACTGGAAGCTCTTCATGAGTTGAATGGAATGAAGGAAACATTATGGCGTCAATGCTAGGAGGCGAACTCTCATTCTGCCGGTTATGCGGCAGATGGAATAGCCCTCTCTGTTATAATATGTACACATCTGAAAAGAACTAAGGGGCTTCATTTGGTGGGTCTAGTTGGTGCGATAAAATTCTAGTTGTTTTACCGTATTAGGTGAAAACGGTTAATAAGCGGTTTTTCTCTCAGTTAACAGTTTGAATACCATTTGATTATGATTATTTGACTGTTTTGTTTAAATATGGTAAAATAACAATTAAATGAATTGTTATTTAACCGTTTTTCCGTGAAACTTCTAGATAATAGATAATTTTTCCTCGAAGCGCCTATATAATGATTTTGTAAAATTAGCAATAAATAGCAATAAAACATGCACAGTAAATATTAATATATATAAAAATTAAGTACTCGGAAAAAAGTGTGGACAACCCATCCGGAATGTACTAAAGTTTATCATATTTCTGGCTTTATGGAAGCACTAAAAAGCTTGGTAATTTTTATGGAAGTGCGTTGGGCAATGATTTGGATAAATTTAACAATTAAATAAGTTTTTATAATGTGTGATAAAATTTAATAAATGTGGTAAAATTTTTTAATTTTATCATGATACCTTAGAGAATGGGATAAAAACCATTTTATTGGTTGAATTTACTTTTCAGTTTTGTAATTATTAGTAAATGTGCGGTAATAAGCACTGCAATTTTAAAAAAAGCAGAATTTTCGGTAAAACCGTTACCATATGAATGGAAAAGTTACCATATGAATGGTTTAATACAGTATATTTTGGTTGTTATGTTGTTTTTTCCCCCAAAAAAAGGTCTGTACCATTCACTATGATAACTTAACCAGTACTTTTTTTTTCTCCGTGAATGGGGAAAATTGTCTATTTTACTTATTGCGAGGGGAGAGGGAAAGGAGAAACTAAGCTATTGCTTAGCTGACAAGTGAGTTATTGTTTTGGTTGAGTTTGTTTACGCTTCATTGATTGAGATTGTCTCAGGCTGATAGGCTTATTAGTTTAGCAGTTTTCCACAGATTATTTATCAAAAGTACATTTTGTATTTATACCTATTTACATGCATGACGTTCCGATCTAGGATAGAAGATTATATTTCTTGTGCGGAATCAAAAGAGATGAAAACGAAAAGCACAGATCGGCTAATAGTTTAAAAGTTATCAACACTTTATTTTTGAACATATGCCTACTTAATGGCTGACTTTGCTATATATACGAGTGCGAAGCATTGTTTCTTTCTTTATGTTTTAATTCCTAATATAAAAAAATAAAAAAATTAAACTAGTTTGAACTAATTGAACTAGTTTTTTTTAAGTTCAAATGGATAATACGCAGGGGAGTACATATTTTTTATTTACATAGAATAATACACTAATTTCTTCTAGGGTATTAGTTTTACCATTTTAGTTTTGAAATTACAGAACTTCTTATAAAATAAATGCAATAAATACTTATCTAGACGGTTGCATCAGATGCGTAAATAGGGCTAAGCCAAAAAGAGTAGAAATTAGTACATTTTTTAATTTGACAATAATCAAAATTATTAATTTGCATATAACAATGCTCTTATTTCTTTTAAACTATTAGTTCTACAAACTTACTTCCGATATTTTTAAACTTCATATAAAATAAATGCAAGTTTTATTTGTTGCAATGTAATAAAATATAACAGGATAAATACTTTATATTGTACAATAATACTTTATACTATTAAAATAATAAAATATATCAGACGCAATACTCTTATGGTTGCATCAGAAGTGTAAATAGGGTTAAGTCAAAAAGAGTACATCACTGTTATTTTCATGCACAATCATAACTGTTTAACCTATAAACTTGGAACTGCTTTCATTCAATTCAATGTAATAAAATATATCAGAAGCAATAATTTATTTGTCTGGATCAGAATATTTAAGAATAAGGATAATCTCCCTTTCGAGTAAGGATCATTTTGTACTAAAATCTATCAAAATAGTGGGCTTTTTTTAACTTTATTTTCCTTTATATGCCACACTGAATAGTCTAAATACCTTTAATTTTATCCAGCAATAACGACTTATGACAATAAAATTTAAATCATTCCTATATTAATCTAATAGATTGGTGGCTATGAAATTAAAAATTCCCAATTAATAAAAAAAAAATTTAATAGATTTTAATTTTTTAATTAAAATCAATTAATCTAAATTATTTAATTTTTTAATAAATTTTTTAATTTCTTAATAATTTTTTTAATTTCTTAATAGATTTTTTTCATTACTTTATCTAAAATCAGCAACAATCTCATTTGATCTATTTAAATAATATAATAACATAAATATAAATATAATAATATAAATTGATTCATTGCTGATATAAATTTTTCAGGAAAAAAAATCATTGAATAATAATTTATTCAACTGAAAATTTACCACATTCAATTAATTCACTATAATAACCATAAAAGAAGAAAGTATTCAAACCGTAAATTGATGGAAAAATCATTTATTGACTCTTTTCACCTCAATACGGTAAGACAACCAGAGTTTTATCCCAGTCAACTAAGCAAATTTTATGAAGTCACTTAGTTCCTGGCAACCAGGTACATACTTTTGCCATGAGGACTAATTTGTCAATCTCATGACTAGCTGAACGAGGATTCGGATCAAAGCGTTGATGCCACAATATCTCTTCAATTACTTCAGCAAAGGAAGATTTTCCTATCTCCTACACTTCTCAAATGGCGATATTGGAATACGAAACTCTCACTTTTGCATATATGGCAGCACCACATCGCTGCTTAACACAAAAACAGTAATTCACATCTCCATGGATGGTACCACCATGCCAATTAAACTATACTCCGTGGTTAAATTAACTAAACACCACTCAATCACAGCCTAATTCCAATGTTTAGTATCTGACACTAAAAGCTTAACATAACATAACTCCAATGTACTGTTAATTCTCATTTTTATGGGTTTAAACCCATGAGAGGTGTAAAATGGTTACAAAACCCTATAGTACTGTAATCAAGCTTTTTTTTTTAACCATACCAGTTATAAATAGTTTCAAGACTGTAAAGGTAAAGAATTGTTTCTAACCGTAAACTTAACGATTAATCGTATGGACAAACTCCTGTTGGTTATTTTTACCCTAAATTTAGAATAAAAGTTTTAACAGTGCAGCTATTGATTTCTGAACACCAGACACACTCAGAACAACATTGGTTTGGTTGTCAGACTTTTTGTAATTTTAACATATAAGAAGTCATTTGTGTTGCATAAAAATTAATAATTCGCATAACAGTTAGATGTCATTATTCACTTAGAATAACGACTTTAACCATGGCAATTTCACGAAAAAAATTGAACTGCAAGCCTTATTTTTGTTAGTAAACATCACAGAATACAATTTGAAATCTTGTATCACATCCGGTCTAAGTCAAATGCATTTCTTGTGTATTTTCTTCAAGCAATATTTGTCGCGACGTGTATTTTCATCCTTCGTTTTTCAGCTTCGAACTTTAAAAAGTTGCAGCAATGTTACGTTTTTCTTTCCAATCTTTTTCAAATGTTTCGCAAGAAGTTACGAAATTTCTGAGCGCGCTAGGTTTATGTTTTCTCACACTTTTATCTGACAACTTTTACCGAAATAAGAATTCCCCGAATCTTTTTTGTGACAACACGTTTGACTCAAATATCATTGCTTTTCTTGATATATCTTCCAGGTTGAACTTTTCAACCAAAGATGGATGCGCGACAGAGTTTCCGCTGTTTTCTTCAAAAGACTTCGGAATTGGTTTCGATTGTAACCTTATAATTCAAACATAAGGCAGTTTATAGAGTCATTCAATAGATATAAATTTTATCTATGGTTTTTTATGTAATAATGATTTTATTCCGTAGAGTGTATGTTTTTGTAACTGAAAGAATTCGTTACATTTTAATATTGCGAGATTCATCACACAATAGGCTCAAACTATTTTTCGTTTCTTGAAATATTTTTTCTGCTTAACTCTTCAGTCGGAATGATTGATTGTAACTTTATAATTCAAGCATTATCTAGTTCATAAAGTTATTCAATACAATTAAGTTTTATCTACGGTTAGTTATCTAATAAGGATTTTATCATGCAGAGTGTATGTTTTTGTAAATAAAAAAATTCATTACATTTTAATATTGCGAGATTCATCACACAATAGGCTCACAATTTTTTTCGTTTCTTGAAATATTTTTTTCTGATTGACTTTTCAGCCGAAATGATCTGTGACAGCTGTTTTCTACAAAGGGTTTTGGAATTGTTTTCTAATGGTATTAAACAAATAATAACAATGTTTGAACATTGCTTTTCCTGAAATATCTTCCTAGTTGAACTCTTCAACCAAAGATAGATGTGCGATAGCTTTCCAGCTGTTTTCTCTAATGGATTGAGGAATCAGTTCCGATTTTAACCTTATAATTCACACATATTCTAGTTCATGAAGATACTCAATTAACATAGATTCTGTCTTTTTCATTCGCAATTCCATCATAATATCAATTGATTGAAAAAATATGAAATCAACATTATGAAGTGATCGGGTACTATTTCTGGAGCAAGTATACGAGTTAATATAAGTTGCAATGGTAAAACCCGGTATAATAGAATTGAATCATATAACATTGCATTCGCTGGAGTATTATTATAAAGATAGAAATTAATTTGCAAATGGCTATAATGTAAAAAATTGGTCATAATGGAATGAACCAACTAGGCTCACTTTATGATGCCACTTAGTTCCTTGCTGCTGAGTACTATCCACTGCATACTTTAGGCGAGTGACAAATATGGGAGTCTAATGAATGGCTGAACAAGGGTTCAAATCCCAACGTTGACATCATTAAAATTGTTTCCATTCCTTGAACTCATTACGAGTTTCTAGTGTTCTACCCTCTCCAATTGGTAGCCCAGGACTATTTGAATGTGAAACTCTCTTTCATCATAGATGGCAGCACCACAGAGCTGCTTAACGCAACAAAAATATAGTATTTTCCAACTCTTTGGATAGAGCGCACCGAACTACAATTTCTATTACCTAATGAAAATACTAACATAACCTAATTCGAATCTCCATTTGAATTTCCGTTTTACGGTATTGGAAACATGCTAGTTTCAAATGGTTACAAAACCGCATAGTTTTGTTTCCACGGTTTTTGGACTCAACCAGTTGTAAACGGTTTTAAGCCGCTACAAATTGCTGCCGATTGTTTTACCGTAGTTTTTAATATAAATGTCTAACAGTGTAGCCGTGTTGCATTAAAAAAAACAAATCTTGAACGATAGAACTCTGTGGTGAGGAAATCTGAGGAAGTTTTTATTTTTTTTAATTATAAATGGGCGAAGTCTTCATTTAAGATGCATTTTTTGAGATTCGATTTCCTTCATTTAAGATGCATTTTTGAGATTCAATTGAACTGTTTTTCTCTGTCCTTATCTGAACAATTCAGTCTAAAGAAATGCCCCAGGATGTGTCAGAGTTGAAAACGTCCATACGCAGTTGAAAAGCGTGGTGTGGAGGCTGGGAGATTGCGACAGTCATCTGCATCCCGATCTAGAATATGATAGAGAGCTGTTACGCCACTATTTTCGCCAAATCATCATTATAGATGAATCCAAGACATTCGCCAACAGCCCATTAGAGTAAATCTAGTTTGACGCTAACAAGCTTTTTTTTATAATCAATAACTTAGTGATTTCTTTGCTAGCTTTTCTTCTTTAAATTTAGCAGTACGCTTTAGATTTCAAGATGAACTCACTACCCTACAATTTTCACTTGGATGCGTTACATCATATCATTTTATCATTGACTTTAATTTTATTTAAAAATATAAGTGATTGTTAATACTTTTATACGTTGATGCAAGGTTTTTTTAGTTTCATTATCAGAAAAACAATATTAAAATTCAATCTGATAATCTGTTTTAAGAGCAAAATGCATTAACGTCTTGTACATTTATGATTTTTTATTTATTTTTTAGCTTTCATCCGTAACTTTCATCAAAGTGAAAGTTTCTCTCAATACTTCTGAAACAACACAGATGATTCAAAAATTAGAAACTATATTCTTGGTCCAACTCCTCAACCAAAGATATCTCAGAGATGACTCTCCAGCTGTTTCCTCCGAAGATTTCGGAAGAAGTTTTCATTTCCACCTCATAATTTCCATTTGAAAAGTGAGAGAAAATTTCAGTCGACGTCGACAAGCAGCCATTTGATTAGAAATAACCAACTGAAAACGTGTCTGTGAGAAATTATGATAGTTTCTCCTGTTTTCATCCTAACAGGCACCTAAAAGCAGAAGGTGTGGGTGAACATGAATATAATATGAAACGAAATCAAGCCTCGTTTAATTAAAAGGTTGCTCTTTAAACAGATTTGGCACTTTGTCTCTAGCTCGAAGGATTTTCTAAGCTAACGAGATGAATAGGAACGTGGTTTAGTTTTAGTTTCGGGAATAAGAGAGAGATGCTTCGTTAGGAAGTTTTAATTAGTCTCGAGCAGCAAACGCCACTGCTGTGTTATTTGCTAAAGGGTAATAAAGGGACTTTCTGCAAATTGTATTCCTAATAATTTACTGGCATCCTCTCGCATGACAAATTAACATAAATATATTAAATATCAAAGCGAAAACGGGAAAGCTCGTTACATGTGGAGCTTTATTATAATAGGTGCAACTCCAATTCCGTTAAATAATGAACAATTAGGAATATATCAGTTAATATTTGATGAAACGTATTTCGATTTAAAGTTAGTACAGAAGAAAGGAGTTTGCAATGATAATCAGTATTGCATTATAGTTTCAAAAGTAAATACTGTTTATTAATCTGAGCACCCATTTGTTTTAGTATAAATATTGTGAGTCGTAGTGGTTCAGGGCATAGAGTGCCCGCTTTCCACAGAGGCGACCCGGGTTCGAATACCCACTTATATATACCATACTGAGACTTATATATGCCCAGTGGAATATAAAATACGCACCCAGCTCTTACCAACCACAGTCCTGACATATAATCACGGTAAAATCCCCTTGCAGTCAGGCTAAGCGTGGGTGGGATTTTTTCGTGGTTTTTCTCTTCATGTAACGTAAATACTCGTTAGTTTCATAAAAAAATCCTCCTCGAAGGGAACTTTCTCCCTACACTTGATCCAGGAGTTTTCTTGTCTTCCGAAATGGGTCCAAAATTACAAGGCTACTGGGTTAAATAATGGTAGTCCTAAACTCAAAATCGAGTCGACTGTTCAACGATGGTGATAAAAGAAATATATAAATATTGTTTTTTTTTTGGCGGCGATTTTAAGAGGATGAAAAATTTAGTTTTGTTTAGTTAAAATGAAATTTTTCTTTATATGTATGGTTGGATAAATAAATAATTTAATATTAGCCGATGCAATATAAATATACTTTTATTACTAAGCATCTCTATGGCTGAAAACTCTCTATTGATCAGTAACACCATGAAAAAAATTTTAAATTTTATTGAAGATCATGTGTCAGAATATTGATAATCAAATGCTGTAGTTTCTATGTCTGTAATTTTTGAAAATGGGAAATTAAAAGGGAAATTAACGATAGTTAGAATTAAAGAAAGTCTAATGCGACAACGTATGCTGAAACTTCCAAAGTTTTATAATAAAGCTTGCTTTTACAAATTTTTGTATGAAACTGCTTTAAGAAATTTTCATAAAAAGGTCTTTACCAACTGGTAGAAATTTTCAAAAAATAAAAATCACTTTAGAGCGTTAATGCGAAAGCAGCAAAATAAAAGAAAAATAACAGGAATGATAAAGAAGAGATGGTTTAAGTTCAACTTAGCTTTGTTTTTGAGGATAGATTTTTTTTTTTAAAGTTTCTTTAATTTGTATAAAAAATTAAAATAAATGCATGCATACTTTATCTGACTTTCTTTTTTAAAATAATAACTAACAAGCCGTTACTATAGGAGTTTTAATTTTAACAGCAGCTATATAATTGCAATATTATGGACAACTTAACTTCATACAAAATAATTAATATTAGTTAAGACTTTTAAAAAAATAATTTACGATAAAAATCCTCAAGTTGTAAATCACATTTTTGGTTTTTCTTTTTGTAATATGTTATATTATGTTTATATTATAGAAAGCAAATGAAAATTGCTAAATTCAAAAACAGTTTCATGAAAAGAAGTGAAGTAACAAAGCTACTAGATTAT
Source organism: Parasteatoda tepidariorum (assembly GCF_043381705.1). NCBI lineage: Eukaryota > Metazoa > Arthropoda > Arachnida > Araneae > Theridiidae > Parasteatoda > Parasteatoda tepidariorum. Next base: position 24,817,949 of record NC_092215.1, read on the forward strand.
TGGGAAAAATAACAAGCAAAAATATTACTTCAAAAAGACAAAGGAAAATGAAGTTTAAGCATACAAAATAGATGAGATATATTAAAAAATAATAACAGCAGAAGAAGTCTTTACATTTTAGCAATTGCTACATAGCCAAGCATTTTCCCCATAGTCCATGATTTTGGAAGAGCTGAATAACATGTATTATAAAGTGACACCGCACAAAAAGTAAAATGAAAATACTTAATAGTAATGCTTATTCAAATAAACAAATAAAAATAAAAATATATGACTACTTGAAGCAAAAACAATGGTTTTTGACATGAAACATCAATTAAATATGAAATAATGCTATAGTTAAGAAAGAGTTGATGGAGTTTATTAGCAGTTACTATTTGTTTTTAAAAAAGTGATATCGCTACGGCATTAAAACGAATAAAGATAAAAGCTAACTGTAGTCATAGTAGAGAAAATATTTTTTTCCATGGTGTTTTTACGCATTTTTGTGTTATATATGCATTTTTCTATATATAATTACATACTTATGGTGTGGTTGTTTTAGACTAATTAATAGTTGATGACATTAAGCTGCCTTAAAGATTAATATCTGCTCCTACAACTCCATGAATCTGTTTGTTTTCTTAACCAAAGTACTTAAATAAATAGTAATGGTATTAAAGGAATATCGAACAATATTACTGTTAAAATAAAAATCATGTATGTATGTATATATGTATATATGTAAGTATATATGTATATATATATATATATATATATATATACATATATANGGTATATTTAGTTTATTGTCACTAAATATATATATATATAAATCTGATCTGATAATAAAATTACTTATTTTAATTAGCTAATAGACGTATACCCCTCCAAAAAATTTCATACATAATATTGAAATAATTTGCTAATTTAAACTAAATATACCATAAACTAGTTAAACAAATAAGCTACTTAACAAAAACAAGTTAAACAAATTAACTATTTAACAAAAAAATGTTACATAATATTACATTACACTCCACAAAAATGGATTATTTATTCATTAAAATGAGCATTAATGTACAGCATTAATGCCTCAGAAAATACTTTATTCAATTTATGCATTATTTCCCTCCTTAAGTACAATTCTGTGAAAGCATCGGAAACAATCAAACGAATCTATTCGAAAAAGGAAAACGAAATTTGACCTCTAAGAGAATTAGCTCAGAACAAATAGGTTAACTTTTTCCGTGTATTACAACCGAAACACCATTCTTTGATTTCTCATCGTTCTCCGCATAATAAAGATATTTGAGTGTGTTGTTTACGTCAATCTGATTTATTTTTCCGAGTGTTATTACGTTGTTAGCGTTGTAAATAGGTTTTTGTCAAAACGTTGATCGTAAGGAACTGTTTGATGTTTTATAGAAGTTTCTTTGCTCATCCGGCTGTTAACATTTATTTAGGCTTAAAATTACACTTCTTTTTTTTCAGAATGCAAATTTACGAGTGTGTTTTCTGCAAAGAAACGTTTGTTAAACACATATCTGACGTTTAATCTCTCGTTGAAGAATGACTAATTTCGATTACTTAAGAATGTTACCGATTTAAAGTATCATTCACTAATTGCGACGGCAATTGTTGGACATGGATATAATCTAAGAATAATGATACATAAAATAAAATATTAAATTGTTTTGTACTATTGATAACAAATAGCCAGTCTGTAAAGTGTAAGTGAAGTCATTAATTTCTACTTTGGAAGACTGGCAATTTTAAGCCCATTTTTAAAAGTCAAAAGAAGATCAATTTTTATGTGGGATTTCTTAGGAGAAAAGTTTTTAGATTTTTTTAGATGTCGAAGTAAATCAATAAACCACCATGGAAAAGTGATTGTATTTTATTGCCGATATTATATGATAACATTCGATTATATTTAGATGGAGAAGCAGGTCAAATCGAAAGCAATTTCGCTCTATTATTTATGTCTGCTTATGCATGCATTTTTCATTCTCAATGACTAAATGAAAAATTTCCTTTACTATCAGCAACTACCTAGATTTTTTCGCGTATACCTATTACACGGACTTTGAGTTAAGCTAAGAAATATGAAAGGGACATAAATAAATAGGCATTAAAAAAACTTGTTATAGTTTTAGTTAAAGAACCTAATTTAGTGCCTAAAAAGAAAGGAGGGAAATGGCGAAGCAAAAGAACTGCAAACAACTCACAACAATGACAAATAATAGGTTGAGGAATATTGAAAAAGAGACAAGAGATGAATATTGTTCAAACAAGATAAACAAACAAAATGGGAGCCGTGATGGATCAGTGGATAGAACGTTCGCCCACCAATGAGGTGTACCGGTTTCAATTTGATGGAACTTTCCCGCCTTTACGTTACGTGGAATGGAAACCACGAAAATCTCCCACGGTATGTTCGACTGTAAGAAAAGTTTTACCTATTTTCCGTCTGCCACTGAGAATATTATTTTTACGTCAGAACTATGATCAGGCCAAGCTGAGAGCAGCATTCATATCAACAGTCACTGCTGGGATGGATTCGAACCTGGGCAACCTCATTGGGACCTTCCGGAGCCACAGCAGCTCTACATTTTTTTATTTATTAGTTTCGAAAGCCTTTTAAATTGCTGTTCTCCGATTTTTTGAAATCAAGTTATAGTTGCTTTCTGCATGTTGTTAGACTAAACCGATGTAAACTATCGAAAACGAAACTATGTTTTTCTGATGTATTGAGTATTTTAATTTTTTATTTGAGTAAATTATATTTTTAAGACGAGAATTTCAGAATTAGCCAAGTTTTGAAATAAAAACTGAGATAAGCATGCATTTTTTATTTTTATTGCTGCTCTAAGTAAGATTGTTTAGATTTTTTTTTAAAAAATCAGCACTAAAAAATATATTTATTTCTATTTATTTACGCAGTTGTAATTATTTTAAGGACTTTAGTTAAAAACACAAGTAATCTCATTATTGATCCAGAAAAAAATATTTTGAAACAAATGCATTAAAATTTGTTGCAGAGATATTAGCGTAGCATGAGTTTTTAAGCCTCTTTATTTGAAGAAAAAACTATTCTATAAATTTTTTAAGTTTACTTTAGTTTTAGATTTTAGGACCCCTGCTAAATTTTTGTAAAAGAAATAAGACTAAAGTTTTAATTAGGGCTACATTAAAAAAATTTCTGTGAATCCAGCCGGACCTAAATATTAATGCCAAATATTTTGGTTTAGTACTAATTAAATATTGTTGGAATACGTATTGCATTATTTAGCATGTAGCGGTAATATACAATGCAATGCTTTGAGTTATATCAATTGTTTAATATTTAAACAGTTTTCCCGAGTGTGTAGTAATGTATTGTATAGCTATGATTATTTACATATATATTAAATTTATAAATACTTAATGAATTGTAACTATGAGTTTAAATTTAGTCTACATTCTGTATTTCTAGAAAAACAATCTAATTAACTCATTAACCATTAAATTAATATGCGGAAAAACTTTGCTCCATCTAACATTTAATCATTATCTCTCATTCTCTATTAAAATTAAAACTTTATTCTTAATGTAACTTTCACTGACATTGAATTGATATTAAATATTTTACCGATAAACTCTACTAAGTATAAAACCAGAAGTGTCATATTTGACAGGCCAAAACTTTTCAGAAATCATTTATTAAGTTATGCGAAGCAGGGTCGTTCACTGAGTTCTCAGGGAAAGAAAAAGAAAAAAAATGGCGTTGACTGCTGGAGCGAAAGTTTTGTTCCAACCATTTCACATTTTTTTTTACTTACTTTTTCTTTTTCTTTCATAAGGAAAGGACCACTTTTAAAGATGAGACTGAGCCAAAAACAGTGAAATTCAGATTGTGCAGTGAGGAATTTCTAAGGGATAGACTATTTTTGGAGGTTAAGTGTGGTGTTCTTTGATAGTGAGATAGAAATCAACAGTCAGTGATATTGAGAATCGATATCCCTTACCAAAAATATGAAGACGGAGAAAAAAGGAATAAAACTCTGGCATCGTCAGAAGCTTTTCAAGAATAAAGGGCTGTAGAATATGCCTGAGGTCGTAACTGACCGGATGGATGATGTCAGATATAGCCTAAGTAAAATGAACTTATATTGAAAGATTTTCTTTTTTTTTATATATACACATGCAGCAGTAAATATTTTTTGTGTTTTTGTTCCTACATTACTTAATTTATTTAATGAAAAAAGGTTACCAAAACTGACGTAACATTTAGTTTATTGTCACTAAAACTAAATCTGAGGATCGAAATTGACTTAAGAATGGGAATTGAAACCTGTTTTTTTTCTTGTTAATATATATGTAAATTCAGTGGAGGCATGGTATTTATTTTAAATAAAATTTAGCTTTTTTCAGTTTTTTTTTATTAAACTTCGTGAAAAGGGAGGTATAACCCGTTGGAATCTGATTTATTTAACAATTAAATCAAAGTGAAACTGCCAAGACCAAAACCGGTAGCGAGGTTTTTGAATATTTTTGATTATCTTTAGTTGATTAGTTACCAAATAAAACTTGATACCTAAATACACTGTCATTTAAATGATGCTGTAGTTATCAACATATCATCTCTTTCTGAAATAGCCTGATGGCAACATATTTTTACCACCATTTTTCACTTATTCGAAATAAATGCATGGTGAATCTCGTGCTCATTATATGATGCATCTGGATTAAAAATTAACATATTAACAAATTCAGACAGGCACCAAAACCACTTCAATGAAATTTTACATCAATAAGTTTATTAATATTTTCAATTTTACATTTGCCTGATATAACTCTACTATAATGTCAATGGATGCGTCGTATGTTGATTTTATTTCATTTTATAACCGATGTTAAACAGCGAGCTTATTTTTGGGTTTATAATTTTCAATGCTCATCTCCATAGCCTTGAACGACAGAAGACAAGGGAACTCCTGAATTAATCAGTGGGACAAATTAGCCTTTGTTGATTGACTGTATTAACTTTCGTTTGCGTTACATAGAGAACAAAACAATGAGAACCTCCCTTAGTTTGCCCAGTTGCTAGGGGTTCTTATCTTGTAGCCGGCGGTGAGCAGTCTACCCAATTCTGAGTTTAGGACTCTGTATATTCATATCCGTAGTCTTGGAATTTTGAAACCAATGCAAAAAAGCAAAAGGAACAGCTAGATTTAGTATTGGTAGAAGCTAGCCTTTGTGGAGAACTCTGTATATTCATATCCGTAGTCTTGTAATTTTGAAACCAATACAAAAAAGCAAAAGGAACAGCTAGATTTAGTATTGGTAGAAGCTAGCCTTTGTGGAGGACTTCTTGAGGAGGACTCTGTATATTCATATCCGTAGTCTTGTAATTTTGAAACCAATGCAAAAAAAGCAAAAGGAACAGCTAGATTTAGCATTGGCAGAAGCTAGTCTTTGTGGAGGATTTTTTGACGGAACTAACCCGCAGTTGTGTCTCATGCAGAGGAAAACCACGAAACCCTTCCATGATTAGAACGATGGTAAAGGGATTCTAACCAATAGCCTTTACCACTGAGGATAATTCACGTCAATACTATGCTCGTTGCGAGCCGGGAGCAGAATATATACCGACCAGTCACTGTCGGGATTCAAACCTGGGTCACATCCTTGATAGTTGAGCACTCTACTCACTGAGCCACGGATCACTTTGCAATGCTCCAGACAAATTGAAGAAAAATCCAGAATTTGTTTAATCAGCACGACACTTTTAGACTTGTTGCAAAACACCACATGCATAGGCTAATTAGAAATTATTAAATCATTGCTGAACTGGCCAGATTGGTTCTGAGAAATTTGCACTAAATCCAGAGTAATGAAGACTTATTGTAAATAGCCTTGTTAAAGTTTTATTGCAAAAAGCAAAAATAGTTCGATACATTAATTCTTCGCTCATATGCCAATTATCCCAAGACTTCCATGGGTTTCAAAATCTATTTGGGGCTATAAAATTTTTTTTAAAGCTAATATGACATTTTTTAAGATGTCAATTAGACTACATCTACCATTTAATTATCTTAACTATCTAAAATAAAACTATAACGTATGGAGTTCTGGTAGAACAGGATTTTTTTACAATAAATATCTGACTTTAAATATCAGGGTTTTTTGAAATTTCGTGAAGATCCGATTGTTAGATCAAAAGTTATTCAGGGTGGTTCGTTTTTGGCACTCTGTACATCAACATGTTTATTAAATCAAATGTCCTCAAAAAATAGTACAATTGTTAATAATTAAATAAAAACTACTTGCAAAACTGATTATTAGTTATCGTTATACATCCATATAATTTTACTATTTTCATGACTTATAGAAAAAAAACCTTTTTGGACATTTTTCTTATTTTATTCCAATTTATCTACAGTCATCATTATTTCGTATCAGGCGCTACACAGACAGGAGGTACTTTGCAGATGCAAATTTAGTCTCGAAGGTTGTGTATCGAAATCTTTAAAGCTTTCGAAACCTTTTCGAAAGCACCACAATTTCCGCTTGGTAATGAACTTCTTTAGATGGGAAGTAACTCCGTATCTTTGAATTTTCACCTCAGTTATTGGGTCGACTCGTTTTATTTTCTTAATTTAGCAATTTAAAAGGCTCTAAAATAAAACTTTTAGCTTCGGCTAAGTTATCGTGCACCATTTGTTGTCCCTAACATATTGTAGTAAAGATATTTAACTTTGATAATAATAAATCGATGGCACTGATAAATATATATGCCGGATGAGATTCGTTGTCTTTAAGATAAGCTAGTGTTTTGAAATGTTTTTATTGGCTAGGATGTTGTTTTCTAAATTGGAAAGCATGATAAATTAAGCATTAAATATAATATAAGTTTGAAGACATTTATATTTTAATTTGAAAAGTATGGAACAAAATTAAATTTTATGTTAGTTTAAAATATGATAAATATTAATATTCTCTTTATTATATGAATTGAAGCCTTTTTCATGTTTGAAAATTTGAGTCGATGAAATATTTTAATGTTATAATAATAAATGATATTATAATAATAAATGATGTTATAATTATAAATGATGTTATAATAATAAATGATGTTATAATTATAAATGATGTTNTAGTTTAAAATATGATAAATATTAATATTCTCTTTATTATACAAATTGCAGCCTTTTTTATGTTTGAAAATTTCAGTCGATGAAATATTTTAATGTTATAATAATAAATGATGTTATAATTATAAATGATATTATAATAATAAATGATGTTATAATTATAAATGATGTTATAATAGTAAATGATGTTATAATAATGATATATTAGCTTTGAATTTCATACGTTGAGAATATGGAATAAGGAATATTGCTTTTCTTTTTCTTTTTTTATTCGCAAGCTTCCAATTAGCAATATCTATAAATAATCTATAAGGCAATATCTTTACTACTATATATCCTCATTTTTGCCTTACTTTCAGCCCTTGTGGTAAGTTATTGTGAATGCTTTCCACTTTTCAACTAGCTATCTTTAAATAACTAATTTCCTGTTTGATGTAACGATGCACAGTTATGTTTTATTTAACATTAAAGTCAGCCGTATTATATTTTATATGATAAATGACGCTTTTAATCTTAAAGCTTCTCAATGTCATAGACTCTGCATAGAGAGAAAGTTACTATATAGTCTATTGTCTGTCATCTGGTAGGCTACTGTGGGTCCATTCCAGTTTTAAACGTGATATATTTAAATAACTGAGTTGCTGTCTGAGGCACTGATGTGAAATAGATAGTTTTAAGTAAGGGTAAAATTTTCTGTATTATATTTAATCAAAAAAATGCAGTTTTCAATCTTCAAGCTTCGTCATGCCTTACACTTTGGCAGAGAGAAAACAAGACATGAACATTGTTTTTGAGCGCAAAACTTTGTAGTGGTATAAAAATAACATTTTCAATCGTATCTAATAACTTTCATGTGATTTTGAATTATTTTAATCAAAGTTACAAAATTATTCACTTCACCATGTAGTTTGAAGTAAAAAGTAGGTATGAGCCAATCATTGTGAAAAAAAAATTTTATTTGACTATGATTTGAATCAACCTCAAAATAACCCAAATTGTGAAGTAAACAAATACATACACCTTGTGAGGTTAATTTCGTAAGGTTGTTTTTGTTGCCAACTTTAAATCATCCTCAAATCATTCCTAACGCCTCAAAACAACTTCAAATAAAACTCAAAAATACCTTAATTTTTGTAAAGGCAGTCATTTCATTTATACCATGAATATACACACATTTGTTTAAATGATGAATTTGAACTCCTCTAGTAAGTATCCTTCAAGTACAAACCATTCAAAAGCAGCAAACATAAACTTAAAAAATGCAAAAAGTATTGAATACTTGACAAGTCTCCTTTACAGGCGAGAGATTTAACTCCAGAATTAATGGTCTTGGTATTTCTGTATGCAGACAATAACTGCTTTACCGTACCTGCTACAGAGTGAAAAATAATTTGCTAATACACCTATCCTATCAAGCAAGATGTGACATAAAGAATGTCTTAGAATTATTTTACGGGCTAATTTCTCTCTATAATTTCAAAAGAATCAATCATTTTGAATACCAAGAAAAAGAAAGTTCACCCATTCCAAAGCATTATAAATAAGCACATCCGTTTTACGCTGAAGTGGAGGACCAAGATTTTTCAAATTCTTATAATGTCTTGATAAATAGCCCATAAAGTACGCTAAACATACCGAAAAAGCTGAATAAGATTCCTCTTAATGAGACTGACTATAATGGCCCTTCTTCAATTAAGGACGCCTTGCCCTGAAAGGCCCTTTTTCTTTCTCCGACTTTCCTTTAAATCTCATAAAAGCAACTGAAACCTGTTAAGTGGAGTACAGTGTATCATAAAGATTCTTAATAGGGGATGAACAAGAAATCAATACATTTTTGGAGAAGATGATTTTGTCTCGTTTTTAAAGCGATAAAGGTTAGAAGTAGCCAATGTCAGATGGATATTATTTTCAAATCCAAATTATTCCGTGAAGAGATTAAAACTTTGATCTTCATCATTGTTTGAGAGTATTTAAAGTATGAATTAAATATTTCGAATGTTTGGTATGATTGTATCAAATTTTTAGTAGCTTTATAGGATAGGGGTATCTAATGTCGTATGAAAATCATATTTAATGACACTTTATTCTTCACCATTGTTTGAGAGTTTCTAAATAAAAAAAAATCAATTTTAAGTGTTTCATATGTTTGGTATGATTTTGTCTTGGCTCTATAGGTTGGATCTAAAATCGAATGAATATCATATTTTATAAGATTAAAACTTTGTTTTTCATCATTGTTTGAGAGCATCAGAATATAAATATAATGTTTATTTGTCTTAATAGGGGATGAACAAGAAATCAATACATTTTTGGAGAAGATGATTTTGTCTCGTTTTTAAAGCGATAAAGGTTAGAAGTAGCAAGTGTCAGATGGATATTATTTTCAAATCCAAATTATTCCGTGAAGAGATTAAAAATTTGATCTTCATCATTGTTTGAGAGTATTTAAAGCATGAATTAAATATTTCGAATATTTGGTATGATTGCGTCTAATTTTTAATAGCTTTATAGGATAGGGGTATCTAATGTCATATGAAAATCATATTTAATTACACTTTATTCGTCACCATTGTTTGAGAGTTTCTAAATAGAAAAGTTATTTTTAAGTGTTTAATATGTTTGGTATGATTTTGTCTTGGCTCTATAGGTTGGATCTAAAATCGATTGAATATCATATTTTATAAGATTAAAACTTTGTTTTTCATCATTGTTTGAGAGCATCAGAATATAAATATAATGTTTATTTGTCTTAATAGGGGATGAACAAGAAATCAATACATTTTTGGAGAAGATGATTTTGTCTCGTTTTTAAAGCGATAAAGGTTAGAAGTAGCAAGTGTCAGATGGATATTATTTTCAAATCCAAATTATTCCGTGAAGAGATTAAAAATTTGATCTTCATCATTGTTTGAGAGTATTTAAAGCATGAATTAAATATTTCGAATATTTGGTATGATTGCGTCTAATTTTTAATAGCTTTATAGGATAGGGGTATCTAATGTCATATGAAAATCATATTTAATTACACTTTATTCGTCACCATTGTTTGAGAGTTTCTAAATAGAAAAGTTATTTTTAAGTGTTTAATATGTTTGGTATGATTTTGTCTTGGCTCTATAGGTTAGATCTAATATCGTATGAATATAATTTTTCATAAGATTAAATCCTTATTCTTCATTGCTCGAGAGTGTCAAAATAAAAATACGATGTTTGTATGTTTGTCATGATTTTGTCTAATTTTTATATCTAATGTTGTATGAAAATCATATTTAATAAGATTAGAACTTTATCCTTTATCATTGCTTGATAGTGTCTAAATTAAAAAAAACAAGTGTTTCATATGTTTCGTATGATTTTTCTAATTTTTATAGCTTTACAGGATAGGGGTATCTAATGTCGTACGAAAATCATATTTAATAAGACTAAATCCAACTAATCAAAATTTGAAATTAAAGACTAAACAAAATTATATAATTATTAAATAACTATAGAAACTATAACTTCAAATCCCCCTGCTTATACTACTTTCTTATAAAAAATTTTTTGAAGATTGAATTAAAGAAACAGATTTAAAAAAATTTATAAACATTTTTTTAAAATTTTCTTTTTTTAAAAAAAAGCTGTCAAAAATAGGAAACACTCAAACTTCTCTTATTGTGTTGAATATTTTGCTCCTAAGTAAGAGTTTAAAATTCAAATGCATGAACATGTAAAAAAAACCAAATATTACAGTCTTCATAATTACATACAATACTGTATATGAGAAATTAGTGCGTTCTGCATCCATAGATTGCATATTCGAGAATATCAGAAGTTCTTAAAATGGTGCCTCCGATCAATAAAAAAACAGCAAATCTATTTCTATTCATATGAATCTGAACAAATCTGTTTTGAAAACTTTGTGTTGAAATGCATAGCTTGAGCTGAACTACATTTTTCCCTTTCGGACTTATTTGACATTCAAATTTTATTGCTCAAGTTCGTAAGGGTAATTTAAATGCAAAATTTGAAGGCAAGAGAATTGAAGGAGAATTGTAATGCTTTCTTTCAATTTAATGCATTTTTGTAGTTCATAAAATAAACTAAAAAAACGAGGCTTCTTTTTTTTCAGTCCATTTTCTCGATACAATGCTATTTTTCTGGAGCATAAGGTTGTGTGTTTCGCATATAAAGAAGATTTTCCGAGCAAATTCAAATGGCTGTCTAAATGATGATATAATAATATTTTTATGCTAAAATGCTATTCATTCTATATATCCGTTTTAGAATTTCAAAAATGTATATTCCTATTATATATACAATATGATGTTACATTTGAAGCATTTCATTGCTCTCACAATTGATCTTTTTACTTGTAAAGGAAATATTCGTATGAAAATAAACTCTGTGAGAAAAAGAAAATTTTAAATGTTTTAGGACATATAAAATTTTTAAAAGTGCAGTGAGATTTCCAAAGATACGGTTATTTATTTGATTGAGTTTCAGATTTGTATATTTTTTTTAAAAAAAAAAGACTTGTTAAAAATTTATATTGAACTAGGAAAAAAATTCGGAGCAAAACTTCCAGAATATGATAAAATAAATTTTGTTTCTGGCTCTAAGGGAACACCAAAAAACACGGGAATTTTTACCGAAGCGCTTTGGTAATGAGTTTGGTAAAATTAACAATAAAAATGGTTTTATATTATGAGATAAAATTTGGTAAAGATGCTAGAATTCGGTAATTTTATCATGATATTTTAGAACAGGACATAAGAAAATATTTATTTTATTAAATTTACTTTTCAGTTTTGTATTTTTTGCTACATGCTTGATAATAAGGGCTGTAATTTTGAAACCCAGAATTTCCGGCAAACCGTTTATCGTATAAGAGAGAAAATGACAGAATTAATGGTTTAAACACCGTATTTTTGATTTTATAAAAATAATTATTTATTTTTCGTCCGTAAATGTACCATGAATTATTGTAATTTTACCAGAATTTTTTTCTCTCCACAATATAAAATGTGAGTACATACATTATGTTTCTGAAATCTTCTTAGTTGCTTCAATACCCAACATGATTTATGCATTCTCAATAATAATTTCATTGCATGAAATGTTTTTGCACACGAAATTCTGATAACTTATCTTTAAACGTTTATGCTATGAACATCAATACAATGTTTATGGATGTTGAAAAAAAACCTATTGTACGCTTGAACGAGTTACTAAATAAGTCATTAAAACAATTTAATAGTACGTTTGAAAAAATAAAATTAAGGATAAAATTTAGTATCCTGTAAGGAAACATGATCGATTTTTAAGTGGAACCTTTTTAGCATGAGACGTTAATTAATATATATATACACTTTATTCTTCATAATTGTTTGAGAGTTTCTAAATAAAAAAAAATCGATTTTAAGTGTTTCATATGTTTGGTATGATTTTGTCTTGGCTCTATAGGTTGGATTTAAAATCGAATGAATATCATATTTTATAAGATTAAAACTTTGTTTTTCATCATTGTTTGAGAGCATCAGAATATAAATATAATGTNATATATATATATATATATATATATATATATATATATTAAACAAAGGATTTAACCTATTAAATCAAATTATGGATGAATAAGGATAATTTAGTTTTAAGCTGCATTAATCGTCATTCCTTTAGTAATTCTTTTTAAATTTAACTAAGGAAACGATTACTCAAAAGCTAATAAAAAATACAACTATCTTTTTTTAGAAACTAGCTATTCAATTATTTTTTTTAAAATTTAGCTACATAAAGGTAAATTATCGAAATAATAATAACGACAGGTACTGAACTTTCGACCTTCGCCTTAGAAGATGCCGTTATTAATGCACTTCTTATTAATGGTTATTAAAAGCTCACTAGCAATTATCTATGTTACAAATATAAAATGGTATCCAAGGATAGTGAAGGATCGGATCACGAATGTCAAGGATCGGATCAAGGTACTACTACTACCTACCAGTATATTCCTACTACCAGTATACTCCACTTTAATACTAATTAGCTCGGTATATTTTGCACCTTCATTTACCAAATGCCGGCATTTTTTATACTACCGCAGTTCTATTACTTATGCGGAATATGAAACATACTGGTAATAAAAGTATTTCCTTCCATCCTGTTACTGATAACTACCACTGCTTATTAATGGTTATTAAAATTGCACAAGCAATTATCTATGTTTAAAAAATATGGTAGCTAAGACAGTCAGGGATAAGATCAAGGTAGTCAAGGATAGGATCAAAGTTGTCAAGGATAGGATAGTAATCAAGAACAGTTCTTTTTAATAAAATGAAGAGTTAAATATTCTTACTAACTGTATACTATTAATTTTTTTCTTGTTATACGCAATGGCGAATTTTCGTCATTTGACTACTGGTGTTTCACAATGATATGGCGAGCATTCTCTATTTGGCTACAGATGATCTGTAAGGAAATGGCGAATTTTTGTTATTTGCTTGCAGACTGTAACATGGTGAATTTTCGTCTTTCGGACTAATATATGTAAATGTTATTTAAAATATAAGCTCATGAAATATTATTCTCGAAATTTTTGTTATCTACTGACAGTTACTTACTAGAGTGGAAGTAAAATTATTTAACTTTCAAGAAGTTTTAAATATATATCCATATAAATTTGCTTTCGTAAGTTTCATACTTCTAAATATTTATGCGATTTTTTTAAAAAAAATAAAGATTTGATTTTTTTATTTAAAGTGCATCTGAATTTCGGAAATAGAATCAAAATTTATTTTGTGGAGAGAAAGTACGGGCAAATACTTTTTACCGTAAAATCCATTTTACCAAACCGTATTTATTTACCATGTTTCGAAAAAACAATCTGATATTGGTATTTTTTACAATGATAATTATCCCAAAATCACTAAATAACTCTCATTAATAAATAAATATTACTATAAAAATTACGGGAAATTATACGGTAAAATTTGATTTAACGATAAGATGGATTTTACAGCTGACCGGTAGATTATAACGTAATTTTTTTACAGTGTTGTGTTAGTTTTCAGTCAATCCATTGAGTTTCTCATTCATCACTAAAACTTTGAAAATTCCAAAACGAATTATCTTGTAAAAAAAATATCACCGAAACTTCATTCTTTAACTTGTTGTTTAATTTTTTCGTCATTTTCAAAAAGAACTACCATTTTAAAGTATGTGCTGATAATTTTAGAATCCAGGCTCATACAATATTTTTTCGAAACTTTTGTAATATGGTGGCAATTGCAAAACTTTCAAGGCATTGGGAAACAAAATAACTTAGCTTGCACTAAGAATTAAATACTAATTGATTTTTAACTATTTCCCTTAAATAATTATGCCATCTTTATAAAAAAAAATTTGACATGATTTTGTTTAAAAAATGTTCGAACTTTATAGTATACAATTATTCCTAATCTTTACATTTACGTCATATAAGTAATTTATGTCTGTGGATTGTCTCTTGTCTCAGAAAAAGAGTTCCGGATATTATTGTATACATTTCTCTCTTAACTTTTACAGTATTATTTATTGAATCAGACTTATTCAGTGATTTTATGATAATTACTTCTGGGAAAATTCACTGTATATCAATTTCCTTGCTCCGTAATATATTATGATAAAAATGGATTTTGTGGTAAAATGAATTTTACAGATGATGCATCCAAGGAACCGGTACTTTTTTTCGTAATTTGATCAGGGATTTATTACACCATATGTACATCCAAATTCATGGAATATTTCTTTTCGATAACTTAATAACACAAAAAAAAATTTAAAGGTTTTCAAGTCATTAGAAATCAGAATTATTTGCCTTTTTAATTTACAATTTTATCTGTTGAAGTTACTCTTTGAATTAAATATTTGTTCTTTTAAGTAAAAATCTGTTTGATTTACTCCTTTAAAATGTGCTCCGGATCTTGCTATACACATTTTTTTCGGAACTTTATTTAATAGACGTAATGAGAAAATATATTGTTTCTTATTCATCAAGGAGTGTAGTGTTTGTTTCCGGTTAATCCAACAAAAATTTCTCTTTCAACACTAACACTTTGAAAGATTATAAAACGAATTATGGTGTAAAAATACTATCATCGAAATTTCATCCTGAGAATAGTTCTTCAAAAACTTTTCTTCAGAATAAGGAGTCATTGACTTCCTCTCTCCAACCTCAAACAAAAGAATTTATATTATCTTTGTCATAGGATATTCCCAAGTGATTAATGTAAGGTAAAGGCTTAACTTATTTTGATGATTTCTTCTTTCGAAGTACTAGCAAGGGATTCGATCCATAACATAACTTTGCTTTTATGCAGGCTACCACACACTGTTAAGTCAATAAGAAAAATACTTTAAAGTCCCATCGGATGAGCTTCAATTCTTTCATTGTCAATAGAATAAAGAGAAAGAAAATAAATTCGAAAATCCTCATCGGGGACTTGTTAGCAACAAATGCTCACGAAGCCTTTTTTAGTATTCTGACTATGTTTTGGAGAAATAAAATACAGCGATTTTTTAATGTTTTCCTTTTAAAAATTTAATATTTGATTTGACGAGATTTAAAAATTTTTTTTTTTACTTTTTAAATGCAATAAAATATTGATACCATATATTTGAAGAAAGTATGGTATCTTTTTTAGCTATTCACAAATTTCTTCGAAAAAATTGTGGTGAGCAATTTTTTGTGGTAACCAAAATTACTTTTTTCAACAAACCGGTACAAATCAAAACTTTATCATCTTCTTTAATAGAAATATTTAAGATCTTCCTAATATTTGCGGTTGTTTCTTTGGCTAAATAGTTTCAGCTGTTTAAGAAAGTTGCAGTTGATAAGAAATCGAGAATAAGCTGGAGAAAAAAAAGCAGAAGAAAATTACGTCTTTGCTGTGATTTCGAAGAATTCCTACTGTTTCGCTAGAATTAGAGTAGCTCCCAACAAAATCACCAATCTTCTTTAGAAGTTTTGCTGCAGCCAACTTCTTTTTTTTTTTGTCATCCCAGGAAACTCCGTAACGCAGATGTTCCAAATGACTAACCCAGGGATTCAGAATTAGATCATCAGAACACAATGGATCTTTTTCAGAAATTGTACTCTGTAGTCTTTTCTTGTATTTGGTTTGGACTTACCATAGATATGACGATATTTGAAGATTGAGAGTTACTAAGCTTTCCTTTTTTTTCTCTTCTATTAATGGTAAAAAATATTCTCCCATTAAATGATTTCTTAGAGGGTGGTGTTCTTAACAAAAAGCATTTGCTGATGACAGAAATAAGGTAATGATAAACTAAGCATAACCTACGCATTTAAAGTAAATTTATTTCTAAATACATCTGAAAATTTTGCAAACAATGTAATATAAGAGATTTAATTTATTAAAATACCTACTTACTGATTTAATATATAAATTTTTATTAGATATTCGGAAAACGGTCGAAGGATTTGCTGATAAACTCTAACAGCTTCCTCTTCAGACTATAAATTACTTCTTTAAATAAATTAAAAAAATAAAACGAATAAAGGATATGTTGCTAAAATGAGATCCATTCATTTTTGATAACCTGCCGGTCAGGAAGCCGATTGGCTAGCGTGCCTGATTGGGAAGTCAATGGCTCCTGGTTCAAATCCCGCTCAGGACAGTGATGTTTCTCTGTGTGTTGTCCTCTGTTTGCGTGATATGTGAATGTGGCCCACTCTATAATATATATATATATATATATATA
>NC_092215.1:24834886-24842892 GCF_043381705.1 Parasteatoda tepidariorum
TATATATATATATATATACGTGGCAGTGTGGCGTGGGTAATGTTGCTCGCTTGCGTGACTTTGGTTCACAATTGCCCACCGGGTAACAATAAATAATTTCTTATGAATAACAGGATGAATGGTAATATTTTTATTACCATTATGTTTTATTTTCCGCATAAGTAAAGGAACTGTAGTAGTAAAATGAATGCCGGCATTTGGTCAATGAATTTGCAAAAAATGCCAAG
Organism: Parasteatoda tepidariorum; assembly: GCF_043381705.1. Classification (NCBI taxonomy): domain Eukaryota; kingdom Metazoa; phylum Arthropoda; class Arachnida; order Araneae; family Theridiidae; genus Parasteatoda; species Parasteatoda tepidariorum. Next base: position 24,835,114 of record NC_092215.1, read on the forward strand.
CTAATCACTATTAAAGTGGTGTATACTGGAAGTAAGAATGCTTCAACTTTTAATTTTATTGATAATATTGTCCTTGATTACTATCCTATCCTTGACAACCTTGATCCTCTCCTTGTCCACCGTGATTCTATTCTGGACTACCTGGTTCCTATCCTTATCTATCCTTGGACATCATTTTTATTATTTTTAACATATATAATTGCTTGTAAGATATTAATAACCATAAATAAGCGGTAACAGTTACGGATAAATAATTTCTTATAAATAACAGGACGGAATGATATATTTTTATTACCAATCTGCTTTATTTTCCGCATAAGTAACAGAACTGTAAAAGTAGAACAGATACTTGCATTTGGTCAATGGAGGAGCAAAAATTGCCGAGTTATTTAGTATTAAAGTAAATTTTTAAAATTTTCCATTATATTTAAAATTTATGTCATTCGGTATATAGCAGTTGAAGTATAGCATCACTAAAAATTGTACTTGAAAAATGTACCAAATAAAACTTAATAAACGAACGTCCTAACTGATCTGGACAAATAAAGTGGACAAATTTTCTGATTTAAAATTTTGTAACGGTCAGATAATTGAATGTAACATAAAATTTTATTTTACTATATTTTCAGTAAGGATGTCTTCAATAAAACAAGTAACCTTAATTAAATTGTATTTTGATAAATAATACACAGAAAAAAAAATTCTGGTAAAATTACCGAAATGTATGAAATTGACATTTGTATTAAAAAATTGCAATATACGGTATTTAAACCAGTCCTTCGATAACGGTTTTCACAAAATTTCTAGTTTTCAAAATTATAGTTTTCACTACCACACATTTAGTAAAAAATACAAAAGTTAAAATGAAATTTAACCCAATAAATGATTTTTATGTCATGCGCTAAATTATTATGATAAAATTACGAAATTTTATCACATAATATAAAATCCTATTTTATTGTTAGTTTTTCCAAAATCATTTCCAAAGCAGTTCTGTACTAACTAAAAAATATTTTTCTGGCTAGAAAAAAATGTAATTTCAATAAATATTGATAATTCTTTTAAAAATTGCATTAAAAATGCAATGGTCTACCCTGGAAGTGTTTCTTTAAAAATTTGTATTGGTTGTCTAAATATAATTTTAAGTTCAAATAACAATATCAATTTCAATTACAAATTACAATATCAATTCTCGTACAATATCAGTTTTTTTTAATAATAATGCCTCTGAATTTACACCAAAAAGCATTAACATTAAATATTATAATAAATAATAAATATCTTGTTTTTGAGCCAAATTTATTATTTTATAGAAACTAGTTCACGAAAATAATAAAGTTAAGCATAAATTTCAATACCTTTAAAATTATTAACGTTCAACATAAGAAAAAATTAATTAAAAGTGACTCCTAGACTATAACAAAAATATAATATAGTTTGTTTACTCCTTTTAATAAGTTTTGACTTGTCAAAATATTATAAATATAAATTAATACCGTGTTTACAATCCTAAAATACCATTTCATTAGAAAAATGCATGCTTGCTATGGGGATTAGTTTTGCTTCCTTCAACATTAATTTATTCAGAAAAAAATAAAATTTAATTTAGGAAAGGGTAGAAAAAACATCTTAAAAAAGGTAGAGAATAGAAAAGCAAGAATTATTTGCTTTCTGTGATAAGGATTTAGACGTGATAAATTATTAAAGCAAACACAGAAAGGCTGTTAAAAATCTGTTTTCAAACTAAGAATAAAAAAATGTATTTTTAGAGTGAAAGTTTATAATAAATTCTTTATTTAGTGAGTTTTGAACATGAAATTTCTAAACTTCGTTGAAGCAAAAAATAAGGAAGGGGACAATAATTATTAAATCATAACCTAGATATAATGACAGGAAAGAAAATATTTGATAAGAGCAAAAAATATCGTTTTCGTGTAATGACAAATTCAATATTTTATTTTTTATTTGCAAAATTTATCAATATCTTATATTTTTATATTTACTTGATAAAAAGTTCTTTATAAGCACCTGAGGAAATTTATTTCAAGAAACAATAATGATATAAATGAAATATATTAATAAAATGCAGACTAATTCGAGAAAATTATTAAAACACTGAAAATCAATGATAAACTTTCTATTTTCTAATTTTTGCTAAAACTTTTACCACTGTTCCATATCATTTGTATTAAGTATTAAACTTATGAAGTGGTACTCTTCGAATTTTTAAATAGATATTATATATTTTGTTCAATAATTATGTATGCATTTATTGATTATTATTGTTGCTTGAAGGAGCTATTGTTAAGTATATAGAATATGGAGAGTGAAATACTTAAAAATATTCATACATATATAAATTTAATATTAATATTAATAATGAATTAATATTTTTGGTTTTCATTCATATATAAATTTAAAACACAATTTACATTAAAATCGAACAAAACAATGACATTTTAGAAAAAAACTGCTTCTAACAAGCAGTTTAAACAACACTAAACTTATTGTTATAACTACATATATAGAATATAATTAGATTTCAGAGCAGGTATTATTCATGCACAGAGTCTGTCAAGTTTGTACAATGCATTCAAATTTGTATGACTCATTAAAAAATGAGTGTGATGTGATTGAAAATTAAAAAATAAATTTCATCTTAACTATAAAAAATATGAAGATTTTTTGCATGTACACTAACATTTAGGCAGTTAATGCTACTATAATGTGAACATTTAATTTATAGTTGAATATTTTTTTAAAACCAAAATCTTTTTTTTTGTTGTCTATCTTCATTTTTGGTGATTTGTAAATAATTTTTTTACTTTTTTCATAATCCATACAATACTTTCAAAGTAAGATAAACATAAATGTGTCTTATTATGATGATTTATGAAGCATTGTATATGATGTATTTTCCCTAATATACTTTATTTAAGGTAGTAAGGAGTTTAATAAATATAAAAACCTATAATAAATATAAGAAATTAGACACCACTTGCATTTAAAAATTATTACGCGATTAAAAAAACCATTTATAGATGAATAACTTCTTTTACTCAAAAGTCTGTCTATTTATAAGAACACGCATACATTATTTGTTGTAAAAGTTGCGTTATTTTTTTTTATTCAATCTGGAGAAGGGTTATAGTTCCAAATTAGATATAACATTATTGGTGAGTCAAATGCATCATTTGTAAAACAAATCTTTGCAAACGTTATTTAAAGCTGAAAAAAAAGTAGCATAAACATTTCAAAATTTACATGCATTTTACCTGTCTAAAGAACTGCATAAAGTAATGGTAAAGTTTCCTTACCTAGAAAAGAGAAATATATGTTAATGAAAAAATCCACTAAATTTTCTAAAGCAATTTATTATAAAACAAAAAAAGCATGTTTACCGTTGCAGTATTTTCAGAAAATGCAGCAGAAAATTTCCTGTCATAAATAATTTAATCAATTTTTAAAAAAACGGTATAGTATTCCAAAAGATTATTTAAGCATAATCATTTAAATTACTTTCACAATGATATTTCAAAATTTAATTCATTTTCAAAGCAATATAATGTTCTCAAAATTTTTAACATCACCAAAAATTATCTCTCTAAAATTATTTCAAAAATATAAATGGTTTTTAATCATGTTTATCTGATACCGAGAAATATAAGAAACAAAATGTTTAAAAAAAAGCCGAAACTTTAAGCAGTAATATTTGAAATTACCGACCTGCGCATTTACCAAATGTGTTTGATTGATTTTATTTAAGAAAAGAAAAAGAATTGTTCAGCGTTGAACCACGATAGAGGAATTTGTCTTCCCTTTTCTTGTCTGTTTTACTATTTAATTACGCTTAAAAAATCTTTAATGAGCACAACGTCCAACTAACAAGTAATTATTTCATGCTGGCGTAGGGTAAATATTACGCGAGAGTACGAAATAAATTTGGTTGAGAAGAATGCTAAATGGCTTTCACATCGTCAACTTTGCACTTTATTAAAGTAATTGCAAATTAGAAATATGTAATATTTCAATAATATCCGAATTTTCTGACAGTGTCTGTCACTAACTCTATAATGAACTAACATAAATGATTATTGTCATATACAACGTTACACATACTCCAATGCTATGTTACATAAAGCTTAAGGCGCTATATAACGCTTCTAATACACCGTTTGATATGCAAATACTTAATGTCTAAATATGTAAGGCAAGCTAAACCTAAGTTTCAAACATAAATTTATTATTACTCTTAACTACCAAAGGGCACCATGAAATTTATAATAAATGACGTTAAATATTTCACTTAGCAATATAAGTGAGTCAAATATATATTAAAATATCTCCTTTAAATGAGTTTGCTTTAGATGAATTAGTTCAGCAACTGGAAATTTCGGACCATTTTATATACATAACTAAAAAACGAAATAACTTTTTTTAAATAATTATAATTAACATATTCAAAGTAATTTATAAAATAAGAAAATTGGAAATTTACAGTAACTTATCATGTTAAATAAATTGCTTGTAGTGTGTAGAAAAGTTGCTTACAAAACATAAAAAAAATAAGAAAAAAAAACATTAAATATATTTCGTAAAGAAATCTAATAACATTGTAACATTGTAAGCACGTTAGTCTTTGTTCATCTTCCTTGTTCCAAAAATAGTAGTTATGAACCTACTTTATGTCGTAGAATTTCTTGATGAAGCCAATAAAGTATTTTTCCTGAATAAAATAGAAAAAATGTTTTGCTGTAAATTTTTGATTTCTTGGCCTTTTTTTTAAATGACATAGACTAGGGATAATAAAGACGTACCAAAACATTTTGTCACGTACATAGTTCTTCAATTATTTATTTTATTTCCACAGAACTCAAAATTAAGTATGATTTGTTTGACTGTTTTTTTTTTCTTTTCCTTTATATATTAGCTAATAAAACTATTATTTTATCAAAAATTTCTATTTATATATTGTGCAATAATTATTGGAGAATCTTTTCTTTATTTAAAATAATAGCAAAAGTTGATTTTTGTAAGGCAATAGCAAAAGTTGATTTTTGTAAGGCAAAAGCAAAAGTCATACAAGTAGCATGATTTATGCTTTGTAAAAAAACATTTTAAATCAAAATAAGAGTTTTTATTTTTGTAATTTCATTGTGTGTAATGTTTATATAATAAACTACTATATGTATAATTTAACTTAAATAAATTTTTTTAAATATTTGTAAGAAACTGTTACAGAAAATTGAAAATTTTGAACACTTCCTTTTTTTACTGTTTTGTTAGAATACTAAGCAGTCTAGCAATTAAACAGAGACAAGACGGTCAATTTAATTTTTTTAAAAATACAATTCATAAAATATATCTACGTAAAGATGACTCCTGCAAGTGAATAATTTAATATTATAGTTTATTGATATATGTCAGTTGTAAACTAACGTATATCAGTAATTAGATTAGCATACAGAATAAGAGTACAAATTAGGTTTTTAAAATTTTAATTCATTTCTCATTGATAATATTAAATCATAACCCTCGGTCTCAATTTCAAAATATTTCGAAAGCTAAGAAACAAAAGTTCAATTATAAAAAATAAAAATAGAAATTTCAGTTAAAATTTCCAGCCAATTGGATACCTTATTGAAAAAGGAATTGCCCAGTTCCATAGTTACAATGTCGGAAAAGTGATACTATACAATGTCAGAAAGTTTTATTTCAAAACATGGCATTGCTTATCATATTGGCATAGAAAATAACTTAGATCTTAACTATTATAAAGCAAATGTAATATATAAGTTTTTCCAGCAATGTATTATTATAATAATGCTAATAATAATATTAATATAATAATACTGCTACTAATAATATTAGTATGATGATAATAATAATATAATACTGATAGAAATAATACGATGGCAATAATAGAATTATGGTGCTAATAATAATTATAATCTAATACAATTTTGCTATTATTTTTTCTAGTCTCTTAATGAACCGAAATTATTCCTAAGGAAAATGTCGGGAAAGTTAAAAAAAGTATCATAAATAAAAATAAAAAATATTAAATTAAAATCTGAATCTCTAGAAATTTTTTCTATCATTTACATCATTGTAAAAAAAAACACATCTGTTTCATATTTTCTTTAATAAAAAAATTTTAAAAATGTAAAAAAAATAATAATTTTTAGGCATTAGAATATTTTCACAATGATGCACTGAAAATAAAATTTACAAAAAAATACGTACCCTAAAGTTTATAAAATAATTTATAATTTAAGCACAAAATATATGTTAAAATATTTCCAAGAAAAACTAATTCAATTTCAAACATTAAATTAAATCACTTAAGCGAAATAAATGCTTATTTTTTGTTGCAAAAACAAGACAGACTAGAACGGCGACAGTCATTTATTAACGTGCAAAAACCGAGGAGGGCTGAAACTTTAAATTACAAAGCGAAAAATTACGAGCTCTCGTTTTTCGTCAAAGCGTAAAGCTTTAATAATTCATCAGCTGGGCAGCCAATCCTAAATGGTGGAAGAAAGAAAGGAGGTTTTATGATTGATGGTGATGGAGGAAAGTTTTTAAAAAATATCCCCATCGCAAATAAAAAAAAAGCCAAAAACTCTGCCGTGGCAGTGAAGGAAAAACATGAAAATATGTAGGAAAATTTCTGGATTAATACCTGTCAGTGCCTAAACTAAAAAGATGTGTTTTAATATATGGATATACCGACAAAATACTGGTTGAAATAGCAGAAAAATGAGGTGGTAATGACCCTAAACTTAGGTTGTAAATGATTCTACCACGCGATGCGTAAGTTTATACGAGAATTATATATATACATATGTGTGTGTATGAATTTTCATTTGGTAGAAATGGTACAAATCAATACAGTTTAAAATACAGTTACATTATAATAGTAATAATATTAATATAATTTTAGTGTACACTGTAAAATATTCTGCATCAAATTATATAAAAACGGAAAAAATTCTGATAAACCATAATTTTTGCAGAAATAATTACCGTAAAATCTCTGAATTAGATAAATAATATTGTAAATTTTACTGTAAAATATTTTATTGTAAAAATGGATTTTACGGATGATGCACCCAAAGTGCCAATACTTTACATGATAATTTGATCCGGAATTTTTCCTGATGTAGCCTAATTAACCTATTAGCTGGGGAATAAACATTTGTTCAACTCATTTTGCAATAGGGATTTACATAGCTAAAAGTAACATCATCATATTACAAGTAATATCCATGACAAAAAATGCCGCCATACCCATTGCAGTAGTAGTTCCTCTATGACAAAACATTTCGTCATACTAAGAGAACAAGTTAATTATTATAAGACTTAAAAGGGTTAAAGTAAGACAGCCTGGGAGACTTTAATGTGACATGGTTTAAATTCTTACTCTACATAAGACATAGGTTATTTTTTATCCGTAATAAGATTGACTAAAGAAAACTAAGATAATGGGGATTTTATATTAGAATAGAATAAAATACTTGGAAAATACTTGAACACGTACCGAAATGTTAGATTTCTGTGTGATACCAGTTTCAATTGACATATTTAGCAAAAACAGACCTACTTAAATGAAATAAACCTAAACTTTTTCCCCATGAAATATTATTAAAAACGATATGAAATATGGTGTTAACGATATGACATTTGGTATTTTTTTAAACTATTTTTCCTGTATAAAATAGATGACACTGTCATGTTATTGTATAAAATGGATGAGAAATATAATTTATATATATA
>NC_092215.1:24843034-24846665 GCF_043381705.1 Parasteatoda tepidariorum
TATATATATATATATTTCTAAAGATAATTTCCTTTAAAAAGCAATTTTTAATAATTTTTTAATATATATGCTGTTGTGATATTTTCGTATTATAGGATATACAAATTTTTAGCGTGTTCAAGAAAATATTTTGAATTTTAAAATAGTAAAATTTGAATGACAATAGTCAGATTTTTCCTGAGAAATGAAAGTTACAAATTGCATCTTTTGAAATTTTATTATTAAAAAACCTTTGATAAAGAGAGGCTAAGTTCTTTATCAAAAATAAACTCAAGGTATGCACAATAGAGTTTATTAATATATATTAGCAGAACATATTACAATATTTATACTTAAAAGTTATTAGATTATTATAGAACATACAGTAATTGTTAATTAACCAAATTAGAGAATATTTAAGTCTGAAGTTAAATTATCAAATCATGATAAATTCTTATAATTGTTTAAATCGTAACACTTGTTACAATTATTAAATTAATGTAAAAGTCCGAAGTAAAAGTATTAAATTATATTTGTGCTATCCGAGAGGAGGTGAGTTGGGACGGTAAGATGCATCTTCAAGTATGAGCAATAAAACAAGTTTTGATGTTCTTTACCCAGTTTTCCTCAATAATCCTTCTCAGAATTTGATAAAGTTTTTATTTTAGGTTTTCACTTATATATTAATTTATTACGCTTAATTTATAACTTTTCTTTAAAAGTAAAGATTAATGAAAAAGTTATAACAAATATACACAAAAAGCGAATATTAGAGGTGTTTTTTCTTACATTAATAATAATTTATAACATTTGGAACAGGCCTGAAAGTAAGAGTTGATTTGGGGTAGCAAGAAATTAAGTATTCAGGCTGTTTGAGTCTTAATTATTCATACTACTACTAGAAAAGCATTACTTACATTGTGAACAATTCCAAATAAAATGTATTGGCACCCAGAATGCAGTATCATTAAAATCCATTTAACCGTATTCCTTCTGACCGTTAAATTTTATACCCTTAGCTTTATAGTGATATTTTTTTAAATTACGGTGATTTAGTGAATTTACAGTAAATATTACTATATATAAAAATTACGAATTCAGAAAAAATATGGCAAAACTTTTCCTGAATATACTAAAGTTTATCATGTTTCTAGCTTTATGGAAATCCCAAAAAGCTTGGTAATTTTTACAGCAGTGCTTTCGTAATGATTTGGGTAAATTTAACAATAAAATAAGTTTTTATAATCTATGAAAAAATTTGGTAAATGTACTCAAATTAGGTATTTTCATCATGACACTTTACAACATAGCATAAAAACTATTTATTTGGTTATTTTTCCTCTTCAGTTTTTATTTTTTATTAAATGTGTGGTAATAAGATCAATAGTTGTTAAAGCCAGAATTTCTGGTTTATCGTCAAAATATGAATGAAAAAAATACCAAATGAATTGTTTGAATACCAATATTTTGGCTTTATTAACCAGAATTATGAGTTTGAGTATGGAATGTCATTACCACAGAGTACAGTTTTTTTTCTTCGTGCGGTGTATGAGATTTTTTTTGTTCAGCTGTACAGTAATAGTCGAGTTATGCTGAAAATTGCACAGAAAAAATGAATTTTATGGTTAAAAGAACTGGAATCCTGAGTGTTGTTTTTTTACTGTAATTATCTTACAATGTACCAATTAATACGTATTATTTCTAAGCGAATTTTTATGACTAATCCAATGTTAGATACGACTAGAAACACTATTAATTATTGAAAGCTTAATTAAAATTACTCACAGAAATTATTTATTACTTTATTTAGAATTTAACGTTTAGAATACATTCCTTTTAAATTCTTTAGGAAATACTTTTATTATTTTTTTTTCAAATTACAATATGGATAAATCCATCATTGTTAAAAAATTTAAAGTAGAAAAACATGTTTCCCTTTGTTTAAATCCAACATTGATATACCGAAATAAATGAAAACTGAACAAAAAAAGCCGACTATCTTGATTAATTTCATTAATCACCTCTCGTTATCAATTCTGTGAATGAAGACATGTACCATTAATCATGCATCTTTTTGTCTCTTCTTTCCTTTTTTTATTTATTTTCTTTTTGTTACCCAGTTTGTTTCTCGTACGGTAAGACAGATGGGTGTTTGATATCGATAAGGTGAAGATTTTCATTGTGAGGAATAAAATATGGTAAAATGTTGACAATCAAGAGAATAATATTAGATTCCTATTCTTATTTGTGAGTCGATATTAGGTATTTTATTATGTTAAAGCAATTTATTATTCCAGATATATTAAAACATAACTAGATTTTGGTTGAAGAATTTGTTTAAATGTAAGCAGAAAAGTTGGTATCTAATTTTGAATATTATTTTAACGTCGTTTTATTATTCCTGACATATTAAAACATAACTAAGTTTCAGTTGCGGAATTTTTTTAAATGTAAGAAAAAATGCTGGTATCTAATTTTGAACATTATTTTAATGTTGTTTTATTATTCCTGACATATTAAAATATTACTATGTTTTAGTTGACGAATTAAATGTAAGCAGAAATGTTGGCATCTAATTTTGAATATTATTTTAATGTTGTTTTATTATTCCTGACATATTAAAACATAACTAAGTTTTAGTTAAAGAATTTGTCTAAATGTAAGCCGAAAAGTTGGTATCTAATTTTGAATATTATATTAAAGTTGTTTGAGAGAAATTTTGAGTTAAAGGACGATTGAGAGAGATTTTGCGTTAGTAGAAAATAATGAAACATAAGTCTGAAAACTCATACTGAACGTATTTAATTAATTAGCTGATCTTTGAACATTATTTACATAAATTGTAAAGCTTTTATCATGCTTTTAAAACCTAGTATTGGCTTTGAAAGCGAGTGAAAAATTTCACGAAATGTGCAAATTAGAAGTGGAAAACTCTTTGTATTTTGTTATTTAAATTCGAAATCACCTAATACGTAGTTTACCCTTAAAATTTATATATCATAAGCAGTGTTTTATGAATATGCCATGTTTATTTATATACCCGTATTTTTTTCAAATGGGTAATTTACTGATTAGAGTTGGGGTTACCATTGATAAGAGATTTTACAGACTAGATACTCAGACATCCGTATATCCAGGCAGTCATTATGAAAATCTCACTTCTTAAATTATATGCATTCGAATGACAGCAATTATATACCAGTATTTTTTTAAGTGTGTAATTTACTGATTACAGTTGGAGTTACCATTGATAAGAGGATTTCCAGACTAGATATTCAGACATCCGGATATCCAGACAGTCATTATGAAAATCTTACTGCTTAAATTATATGCATTCGAATGACAGCAATTATATACCAGTATTTTTTTAAGTGTGTAATTTACTGATTACAGTTGGGGTTACCATTGATAAGAGGATTTCCAGACTAGATATTCAGACATCCGGATATCCAGACAGTCATTATGAAAATCTTACTGCTTAAATTATATGCATTCGAATGACAGCAATTATATACCAGTATTTTTTTAAGTGTGTAATTTACTGATTACAGTTGGGGTTACCATTGATAAGAGGATTTCCAGACTAGATATTCAGACATCCGGATATCCAGACAGTCACTATGAAAATCTTACTTCTTAAATTATATGCATT
>NC_092215.1:24846688-24854261 GCF_043381705.1 Parasteatoda tepidariorum
ACTGCTTTACAAGAGCAATGGCTCTCACTTCCTATTGAACTGATAGACCGCATAATTGAAAGCATCACACATCGCTGTTTGTGCTGTATTGCTTCTAGAGGCAATCATATTCCATATTAAAGGTACTTTTTCTATTGCAAACCGATACTTCCAATTTGTTTATTTTATACATGTGCTAATTTCTATACTACTATTAATGTCTGATAATTTCTTTTTATGTTGTTTAATACCTTACTATGTGTTGTATATTGTGGGTAAGTTTCATAAAATTCCATGTGTAATTTCAAGAGTTATCGCGATTTTTGTGAATTTTCCTTAATTTATGATAACCAGTGTATTTAATTAATTAGCTGATCTTTGAACATTATTTATATAAATTGTAAAACTTTCATCATGCTTTTAAAACCTAGTATTGGCTTTGAAAGCGAGTGAAAAGTTTTACGAAATGTGCAAATTAGAAGTGGAAAACTCTTTGTATTTTGTTATTTAAATTCGAAATCACCTAAATTTATATATCATAAGCAGTGTTTTATGAATATGCCATGTTTATTTATATGCCTGTATTTTTTTCAAATGGGTAATTTACTGATTAGAGTTGGGGTTACCATTGATAAGAGATTTTACAGACTAGATATTCAGACATCCGGATATCCAGACAGTCATTATGAAAATCTTACTTCTTAAATTATATGCATTCGAATGACAGCAATTATATACGAGTATTTTTTTTAATGTGTAATTTACTGATTACAGTTGGGGTTACTATTGATAAGAGGATTTCCAGACTAGATATTCAGACATCCTGATATCCAGACAGTCATTATGAAAATCTTACTGCTTAAATTGTATGCATTCGAATGACAGCAATTATATACCAGTATTTTTTTAAATGTGTAATTTACTGATTACAGTTGGGGTTACCATTGATAAGAGATTTTCCAGACTAGATATTCAGACATCCGGATATCCAGACAGTCATTATGAAAATCTTACTTCTTAAATTATATGCATTCGAATGATAGCAAAAATTACTACAAGAAATACTTACTGACACATGAATTATGAACGGGGATTTACTTCCAAAATTCCTGACTTAGATTTTTTTGTTAAATTTAATTTTCTGTTTTATATATCTTATTAAATGTGTGGTAACAAAAACTATAATATGGAAAATTACTAAAATATGGTAAAATGTACAGCGTTTCTGACTCTATTGGAACACCAAAAAAAGTTCGGTTGTTATTAGCGAAAAAGAAAAAGTTTCTGGCTTCAGTCTTATGAGCATGCATATTGCTTAAAAGTATTTAACTTAAGTAAGAGAAATTCTTCTGACGTTTTTTAATACTTCAATTATTTCCGCGTATTAGACGAGTTATTTATTCAATAATCCTGACAAAAATAATTGAAACCATTCTATCCTATTTGTACAGTTTAAGCTTTGCTTTTCTTTAACGGGAGCTAAATATTTAATAAAATTATCATGACATTTTTTATGTTGTTTTTCCAAAATATCACAAAACAACATTAATCCTTTGAACGGTTTTGAACTACTTTTTAAAAAAAAAACGCTACTGCTAAACTGAACTATAATATTTTAAACCGATAGCCATAGTCATATTATAGTTATACTGTCATAGTTATATCACAGTTATATAGATGTGTATTTTTTTCTAATAATATAGGGGAAGGATAATTCTTTTGTTTTAGTTCATCTTTGCATGAACTGTTTACAATCGTCTCATGCTTGTCGCTAAATTCTATTCACGTTATAATATTTTGTACAATACTTATCTATAAACATTTCAATTTAGATAACATTGGATTATGCTACATGTTGTTTACCTAGAATAATTCTTAACACTAAACTATTACTTAATAATAAATTAAATAGTATATTTTCGGATAAGCTACAAGTAATACAACTTATCTCTATTAAAATCTAGACTGGGGGATTTTACCTCAGGCACTGTAAACAAATTCAAAATTACGTAGCGCAGTATGCAATGCTAAAGTTGTTTTGACAAAGTCAATTCTTATAATTTATCCACCTCAGCAAATAGGTGTAAATTAAGCAGGGTGTTCTATAAACAACACCTTTAACGTGTATTAACGATTTAAAGCACAATTTTAGACTCTTTGTCAGAATACAAGTAAAAAATATTGTGTGAATAATTTAAGAATATATAGTTTTTTGTTTTTCCTTTTTAATGGAGGGGGCGAAAAAGTTATAATTAATATTATTACATTATTTTAATAAAGATACTAAAAATGCATATTAGCGATGATCATAAAAAATGCCGCGGTGTTAATATTTTCGGGATTTGGAATGAAGAATAGAAGTAAAAAATCTTCCATAACAGATATAATTACTTAAAATTCAGCAATTGCACTAATTTGAAATCACTAAACTGAAACAAAAGTACGTTTTCAAATTGAGTATTCTTAATGAACAATAAAGCTATGTGTCCATTAAATGTTTAACTTAATTAGACGAAATATTATTTCACTCCTAAATTCTACCTAATAAAAATAATTAACCATACTTTTAAAATGGTATCCAGTTCAACTTTCAAAAATTCCAACATGTTTATGAGAAAATGTATTGGGAAATGCTATTTCTTTCACAATACATAAATTAAGTTTCAAATGTGATTAACGTTTCTAATTGTTTTAAAGAAGAGCCTGTTTTTTATAAATACCAAATGAAAGCAACGAAGACATTATTCCAAAAAAATGCATAGCTAGCAGTCTTTTTTTCAAATACAATAAATAACTCAGAGTAATAAAACAAAGTTACATATATACATTAAAATTAGTAGATACTTTTAAAAATAGACTTTACTAAAGAGTTATTTCTTTTTCCAATTTATGTTTTTTTGAACACGTACGAAGAAAATAAATACATTAACTTTTTAGGACTTGCATTCAAGTGCAATGCTTGAAGAAAAATGTAATGTCTTTCTTAACTTACTCCTCAATTAGATATTCAGTAGTGCTTTGGGATATTTTAATTATCAAGAACTCTGTTCATGCAAAAGGTGATACGGAATGAGGCACTTTTAAATTTTAATTAAAATAATGAGTAGCATTTATGTTGAAGTCATAAATTCATTTATAAACAAATTGCTATATCGACACAATCCATCTAGACGAAAATGGCTTTTTACTTCATTAAAGAAATTAAATTAATGTGCAATATTTCTGCCTTTGTCGTAGACTTCCAAAGAGGCAATTTTTAATCATTATTATAAAAGCCTTTGCCTTCATATTATGTGAAGTCTACAAATAACTTAGGCAGCTAATATTATTTGAAATATGTGGGTAATTTAAACCAAGCGTTTTTATATTTTTTCCTTCCATGTTTTGGAAAAAAAACAATAATGGACGCTTATTATTGCTGGTCCTTATTGGAACCGTATTATTACTTAAAAGCAAAGTGTATCGCAGCTGCGTTGATAAGCAAATTAATTAGTAGATGATGATATCATTTATTTGAACTTTTTTTTTCGGTGGCCCGTAAAGTGCTAACTCAAATTAGTGATATGATAAAATATTAAGATTTAATATTTTTTGTTGTTGTTTTTTGCCATTTTGGAGCCATGTTTTTTATTTATTAAAATATATTTTGCTTTTTATATCCTTCCAGATTTTGACTATGTATCTATAAAAACTTTAAACTGTATTTTGTTTATTTATCAATTGTATTCATTTATGAAAGAATATTGCAGTGAAATTTTCGTAATAAATTAATAAATTTTTATCCTTAATATACTTTTATACAATTTGACTATATGAAAATTTAAGAAAAACGCCTTTAAAGTATAAGTTGAAACTTAAAGAAATAAGTTAAATTCAGCATTTGTTGTATTAACGTGCCCATAAATTAAGCTTTTACTATGTTTAAAAGACGTTTCAAGAAATAGTCTCGTTTTTATATAACAATAATAACAAATTTGTAAAACATTAAACAACATCTTAAAATACTTTCCGTCGCACGTAGAGTTCGTTTTAATTTTGTTTATAGTTTAACTGAATTTTTTTTCTTCAAATTATGTTTTTCCATACTAAATTCTTGTTTTCTCTTGTTTTTCTAATGTTTTTCTCTTCTTTTGCAGAATATAAATACTAATCTTACATTAAAGCTGCAATTAGTTCATCAATCGGTATATCAACTATTTAATCTGAATCCCGTACATTGTAAAACATTCCATAACAAATTACAGTAAAATCTATTTTACCGTAAAATCCATTTTTACGGTACAAAAATCTGATCCGCAAATTTTTTTTTAAATTTTTTCTTTAGGGCAAGCACTGAACCTTCGTTCCTTCCCTCGAAAGATGTCGAAAGTGTTGCTCTTAAACGTTATATGTAAGCTTAAGTCACGAAGGCGAGCAGTTATTCCCACGCCAAACTGCATCCATGCCCCAAGCGGGATTCAAACCCGCTACCATTGGCTTCGCAGTCAGGCACGGTAACCGCTCGGTCACCTGGTTGCTATGAAATTTATTGTAAAACCACTGAATCAATGTAGTTAAATAATTATTACTGTAAAATATAGATATCAAATTATGCAGAAAATTGGATGTAACGGTAAAATTATAAATTTTTACGGATGATGCGCCCCAGAAGCCGGTAAATTTTACTCTTATTATGATCAAGGTTTTTTTAAGGTGAATATCATTTAGAATGGATAAACAATATATTCTCGTTCATTCGCCTTTTCAAGTAGCAATAATCACAAATTTAATGAAAAATAGAAGAACGAATCAATAGAAATACTTTAAATTGTATGAAGACTTCTTTAAATTTTTCTTTGGAAATGTATTATTACATACTTAATTAGTAATATATATTTTTTTCGTTCATAGGAGATAAATACTAATTCCGAACTAAGGATTTAGTTAATATACGTAAATAGTCACTTTGCAGTGTATAGACACAGCGTTTTCATAAATATTCTTGCACCATTATAAACCAGAGAAAAGAAGAGTTTAAAAGCTTTTACATGAAACCCGCATATGGGTTTTATAAAGTAAAATTTACTATTGGCTTAGCGCACATTATTTAATATTTTTTTTTATTTGCATATTTTCAAATCGCTTAGAAAAATTGATGTTTTCAGGCATTACATTATGTATTTAATTTTAACAAGTACGTAATTAATATAATAATAAAATTTGAATTTAAGTTAATCATTTTTTTCAAACTAAAATACTTTTATCTTGGTGGAACAGAATTACTTTCCACTTCATACCTAAACTGGAAGCACTTACGCTGAATAATTCAGCTCATACACCAAACCACCAGGGAATAAGCTCAGTCATTATCTCTATTATCTGACATATAGCCTCCGACGTCTATGTATATTGCAATCTAGGCCACCGTGGACTTTTATAATATTATATCTAAGCCACTTATCGAAGCCAAATACAGAGACACCTACCAACTCAATTTGCAAATATCCCCCTATCAGCAATTATTCAGAACGTTTCAATAATTTGCCCCGTATACAAGGAAAGCTTCGTTTATTAGGCGAATGGTCACCACAAGGGAAAAGGGGAAGGCTGAACGCCCTTTCAGATTGTTTGGTTTGCCAGTTACTATTTCCAGTAGTTGGGCTGTTTACATAAATTTTACGTAGATGACAGTTACGGCCCGTTAAAAGATCAAGGATAGAATAAATGCTACCTTCATTAGAAAATGTTACTTTAAGAAACACTCTGTACTTTGATAATAAAACTGTCCAGATTATACTCCTCATACTACAGAAAATTAAGTAAGTACTGACCAGCCCAAATTACAAGCACTTACAGTATAAATTGATATTTTCATGGATACTTGAATGAAGTAAAATATATTTTTTAAATTATATAAACGAGTGAAATGTAATTCAGAAACAAATAATATAAATTATGTAACGAAAACAATGGAAAAGTTTAATCAGTATTTTATATAAAATGTAAAGGTTAAAATTAAAAAAAAAATATAAAGTGAGTTACATAAAATTTAATTTAATATTATTTTTTTCTAAATTAAACTTTTTAATATTTATAATTCTGGAATGGATTAAAAACATTTTTTCGAAAATGAGAATTACCAATTCTTTATAAGAAATTTTTTTGAGCAATTACCTATAAAAAAGTGAATGCCAGAAGATATATATGGTACCCTAAAAAAAGTATAGTAGAAACTACTAGAAAGGGATAAATTTATCGTATTTCTGATTCTAGGAAAACACTAAAAAGCTTGATAATGATTTTACAGAAGTGCTTTGGTAATGATTAGTTTAAAATAACCATAATATATCTTCCATTTATCTTATATTTGCATTATCTTATATTAATATTTTATATTTATCATATATTCTTTATTATTCAACTTTCATTCCATGAAGTATAAAATAATCTTATGATATATGATAAAATTCAGTGAATGTGGCAAATCTTAGCAATTTTATCACGATTTCCTATAGCATGGCATAAGAACTATCTATTCGGTAAAATTTAGTTTTAATTTTTGTATTTTCTACTAAATGTCTGGTAAAAAAAACTATAATTATGAAAATCATAATCTTTGGTAAACCGTAGCAATAAGAAGTAAAAAATTATAACAAAAAATTATTTATCAATGCCATTTCCATTGTTTTAAACAAATGCATTTTAATCGAAAGCATTTTAATTTTTTAATAAAGAAATTTTTAAGAGAATCTATTTAAAATGCCATTAGTCTATCATTCTATACATTCTATCAGTTATAAAGAGCATTCTATCAAATGCAATTCTATCAGTCTTTTTGGATCACAAAAACTCAGCTTTAAAATTGTTATACTTAAGCATTTGTTTCAGTTTTTCAAATATTAGATACTTTCTTAATTCTTCTCTATATTCCATGCAACATCAGCTCTGTCTGCGAATCTGACATCCCACATATTTTACAAAAATTCCATGCAAAGATTAATTTGTTTTGCATAAATCAGGTAACATTTAATCCAATACAATTTTATCTCGAGAATTTAAATTAGTGGGTAATTAAGGTCATCATTTTTTCTAACTTTTCTTTCATTTTCATTTTTTCAATCAGATTATATTTTCTGGAGTAAAAATTTAGGAGTTTCCCTATATTTCCAGAATTTATCAGTGCAAAAACTTAGTAAAAAAACTATTGGACTTAAAACTTTCTACAGAACAAAAATCAGATTATCTCTCTTCATCATTAGCAACGCCAATCTCCACAACATTTTAAGAACAAGAATTTTATTGTCTAGGGAAATTAATCCAGCTCTAAAAATATTAAGTGCTAATATTAAGTATACTCCAAGATTTACTTATTCAGTTTTTTGTTTCTCCAGACCAACAATTTTAATCTAAAGAGTTTATTCATATTTCACGAAAGTATATCCGCAACTGATTTTCTTTGCTTTTCGAAATAAGATTACCACAAGCGTTATGTGCTTCAGATGTAAAACACAATAGAAAAAATGCGAATTTGCAATATCATAGAGCACACACAGACTCATATATATATATATATATATATCAGCAATAGAAAAATATTGTACAAGAATTGAAAAGA
>NC_092215.1:24854841-24878037 GCF_043381705.1 Parasteatoda tepidariorum
ATGTATGTATATATATATATATATATATATATATATAATTTTTAAATTGAAATCACTTATTGATTAACAGGGATTAGTATTTTTAATTTCGGCAATTAACGTCAAAAACTATTTCTGTGTGTTATTGATGTTCATTGTTGGAATCCTCTCTATTAATGTTTAATTTGTACTATTGATGTATAGCTATCTACCGTATTTCTACTTGGGCACTTATACAGATTGTAAAAACGCATTCTTTTTTACAATTGATAGCTTTTGAAGTTTCACATCAGAATGTTCAATTAAAAAAAATAATCAAAATCCGACCTTAGAAAAAATTTCTTCACTTTATTCTTCCAATGTGTAAATTGCATCTGTTTCACATATTTCGACAATTTATGTCAAATATTTGTAGATTTAAAACCTTTTCTAAAAAGAAAAGTTGACTCTAATGAGTTGTCAGTCAATTTCAGAATGTAAACACGCATTCCATTTTGCGACTGATAGCTTTAAAAATCAGAATATATTGAATTGATAAGAATAGATAATATTAGTGAAGTAAATCCAAATTCATTCAAGGATTTCCAAGGATTGGAATCAAAAGTTTATTACATCAAACATTCCTTTGGGTTCAGCTTACCTTAAACAGTTAATGTTTAAGTTAAACAATTGATAGTAGAAAAATTTCCAGCTTGACTCGTTCATCGATTAAATTGCGTCGGTATGATTGCGTTGTTACACTGACGGAAGAATAAATATTTGACTAGGACTAAGTTCAATTTGTTTAATTTTTTCATTTAAAATGTATGTTTCAATTGACTTAAAATATTATTAGTTTAAAAGTTCCAGAAAAAGATCATGGGAGCAAATGGGTTAAAAATAATTTTCAGCACAGGCTGTAAACATGCATTCCATTTTACAATTTACAAATTATAAGAATCTTAAATCAAAACACACTGAAATAGATTAAATAATTGACAAGAATTCATCGTAAAATTGTATATTATTTTAAAATCAAAAATTATTCCCAAAGATTTACCTTAAACTCTGATTATTTTAAGTATTTCTAAAACTGGACATGAACACTAATGGACTATTAATCTTTTGAGGGGGAATTATAAACGCACATTCCATTTCACAACTAACAGCTTTTAAAATCAGTAAGCTCGAAAGAAGAATTAAATGCAAATGTAAACATTTTTACACTCGAAATGTATTACCAAAGATTAAGCTTAAAATATAATAATTTCCAGCAGCTATATTCCTAGAATGAAGTTTTCGTTAAGCTCTTTATGTTTAAGTAAACTATTTACAGCTGAAATGTTTTCTGCTTGACTCATCCAGCGATTAATTTACGTCATTATAATTACATTGTTACATTGGTAAAGAATAAATAATTGACGAAAACCAAATGCAAATGTACGTATTTTTATTCATTCAAAAACTTAAAATATGAATGATTATTTTAAACGTGTCTTGAAATGCTTATGTACAATAATGAGTTATTAGTAATTTTTTTTTCAAAATGTAAGCACTAAATTTTGCACCTGATAAGTTTTATACACTTAAAATTGAAGTGTGCAGAACACGAATAAATATTATTAAAGATTTCAAAAGAAATTTTGTAACTCAAAAACTATTCTATAAGATTTAACTCATAAATGATAGTTTTTAGCTTTCCTTAAAATGACCAGGATATTATTGAGTTATTAATGAGTCATTTAGGATATTATTGAGTCATTTTCAGAGCAGGTTCTAAATACACATTTCGTTTTGCATCTTCCAACTTATTAAAATTTAAAACCAAAATGAGCAGGAGAAGAATACATAAATGAAAAGAAATAAATATAAATTTCTGCATTCTTTCATTCAAAGAATATTTTCGAAGATTAGACTTAATATGATAATTGCTACAGTAGAAGACGATGAGGAAAAACATAATTAACAAGAGCTAAATATTAATTTATGTAATCTTTCACTCAAAAATTATTTACTGAGATTTAACTTAAAATATAATTATTTAAGTGTCTCTAAAAATGATCAAGGGTAATAATGTGCTGATAGATATTTTTTGCACAGGTCATAATCTCACATTCCATTATGTATGTGACAGCTTTTTTATGTTCAAAATCAAAAAATATTAAAAAATAATAAGTAATTGATAAAAACTAAATACAAATTTAGGCTATCTATCACTCAAAGCTTATTCCCAAATATATAATTTAAAATATAATTATTTTAAACATTTCTAAAAGTAATCATCAGCACTTATGGGCTGATAACCTATTTTAGCAAAATTTGCTAACACATATTGCATTTAGAATCTGACAGCTTTCAAATATTCAAAATCAAAAATTATTGAAGAAGAATAAATAATTGACGAGATTTAGACAAAAAATAATACATTCGTTCACTCAAGTTTTTCCAAATATTTATCTTAAAATATAATTATTTAAGTATCCCTAAAAATGATCAAGGGTAACAATGGGTTATCAAACATTTTTTAGCGCAGGTAGTAATCTCTCATTCTATTATGCATGTGCGACCTTTCTTATACTCAAAATCAGAATGCATTGAAAAATAATAAATAATTGATAAGAACTAAATACAAATTTAGGCAATATTTCATTCAAAAAATATCTCCAAAGGTACAACTTAAAATATAATTATTTTAATCGTCTCTAAAATCATCGCCACAAATTTGCTGATGATCTTTTTCTGCCAAATTTGTAACACATATTCCATTTTGCATCTGACAGTTTTTAATCATTCAAAATCAAAAAGTACCGAAAAAGAATAAATAATTGACGAGAATTAGATACAAATTTATACATTCTTTCACTCAAAAAGTATTTCCAAAGATTTAACTCAAAATATGATTATTTCAAGTGGCAACATTCTTTTGGATAACGCTTTCGTTAAACAATTAATGTTTAAGCTAAACTATTGACAGTTGAAAAGTTTTCCGCAGGACTCGCCTATCGATTAAATTGCGTCGGTATATCTTACAGAGGTGATTAATTTTGCTCTCGCTTTCCTAGAATGTTACCTTTACTTAAAATTCAAAGCCTTTTACTGAAAAGCTTTGCAAGGAAATCCGATCAAATGGTAATTACTATTGTTTAAACTGAAGAGAGTACAATCACTCAGCCTGATAGAGAGAGTTAAAAAATGTGTTATAAATGGCAAAAAGAAAAAAAAAACAAATCGTTGTTCTTACTCTCCGTTCTAAATGGATTATTGGATAATGCTAGAATATTAATTACTTTTAATCAAATTTTCAATTATAACGTGTTTTGAAAAATATGTTCAATTAGAATATATATCTTAAGCGCCAACTTTTATAGCAACTACTATTCTGCGTTTATGATAAATAAAATGATTGTTCCAGAAAAAAATGTTTATCCATTTTGAAAATTTCTCGAATAATTCGCGTATAATAGAAACCATTGATTTTCGGAAGGTGTTTAAATAATAACTTAATTTTATGAGTAAGCGATTGATGTCAAAGTAACAAAAGTTTTGGAAATGTTATTTATCTTTTTAGATATTCATGTATTAAAGCAGCAACAAAATTTTACAAAACAAGCAAAATGTGCTTAAACATCAATACATGATAGTAGCGAATTCAAACGTGATTTAATTTAAAAGCATCATTAAGATAAAGAATCGAATTCCCTAATCACTTTATATATTACATTTTGAGATTCATTTTGTATTTTCGTAAGTTTTTATTTTCTACTTTTGTTTGAATGCTTTATTTTGCTTTTTTTTGCCTTCATTTCACATTTTTGATTAAAAAGTTCTTTTTTTTAGTGTTCCTCACATTATTTTATTGATATGCTTTTCTTTGGCTATATTATACAATATAAGATAGCCCTATTTTTTTTGTATAATCTAGTGAAATAATAGCTAGATTATATCTTTTCCTTATTTTATTTATTTTCCAATTTTTTTTTTAAATTTTTTGTTTAATGTGTGAACTTTTTTTTAATATTTTTTTTTACTCCTTTAAGTCTTTTTTTCTAGTTTTCATTATATTTTTACTTATTTTAAAAGTTCTATGCAATTGCAGCTTGTGCACCGCAAATAAAACTTAATATTACTTTTCTTGATTTTCTCCGTTATCTCTCTTTTCTTTTATCTTTTTTGTTTTTNGCAGGTGCAGGGAACTCGCAGTATCGAACTTATATGTGTGTGTGTGTTTATATGTATATTTACTTATCTAAACACTTTCCCAAAAGTTACTATAATAAATTTTACAAATGGATAAGCATTTTTTCTGGAACAATAATTTAATTTCTTTTAAGAGATACATTCTAATTGTTCGATAGTTATTTAAAAAATCGAAGAACCGGCGTTGAATAGCCGACCCAAACTTGAGTTTACAACAATCAATGTTCAATTCCGCAACCTTGCAATTTTGAAACAAACCCATAAAACAAGGGAACTTTAGGATCAAACATTAGAGAGGTGTAGTTTCTAAGCTCTACATTTGGAGTTCAGCTGTTCACTGTGCTTTAACTCTTAATAATTGCAACGAATAAATAAATCTTGTTTTATCAAAATCTTTTCAATTACTAGCAAGAAAGGCAGGCTGAAAATATAATGAACCAGTTTGATTGCAGGTCGTTCTTGACCTGTAATCAAACTGAAATAAATATAAGTCGTTCTTGAAATTATACTTGAATTCAATTTGGTTTGCTCCGACATCCAAGCATGTTTGATGTTTCCATCAGCCCTGTGATCGGTGCGAGGCAGGAGCAAAAATCATATCAACCAAACTCATCTGGGATTCGAACCTAGGTCACCTCATAGTTAAGTAAACCCTTTATACCCTGAGCCACCACGGCTCATTTAAATGAAATTTATTCTTACCCGCCACTTGGTCTGTCGGGTAATGATTTTGCCTGATTACATCTCGTGCCGGGGTTCGATTCCCAGCCTTAAAAGCAGAGCGTCTTGTCGATTTGCACTTCTTTTGTTCGCTTCTTAATGACTCGTATTCCACTCTCACTCCAGTGGTTTCAGGGTTAGACGTCTAAGTTTGAATGTTTAAGACGTAGTAATATGAACTATGATGTAGCTCTACTGTTAGTTTTTTTATTTTTTCATGAAAGAGTTGGTGAATTTAGAAATATGAGTAGAATAGAGTAAAATTCAGATAGAAAACTATTAAAACATGTACTTTTTATAAATTAAGTAAAATCAAAAGATTAGAATCGGGATCTACAATAAACTCAAGGGTAAAACTATACTTAACGTTTTAATTTACCTTTAACAATGCATTCAATATTGGATCCTTTTCATTTGTTATCCACATTATTATCTTGCCCACAACTTTGACATTGATTAATAACATTAAATTAAAAATCTTCAAGAAAATTTTTTACTTAATTTAAAAATATCCTCAATTAACTACTGAGATACATAATATTTCTTAATACCCAAACACTGGCAGCTTTTATTTCGATATAACCTATGACAAAATATTTTATGCATCTATAAAACAAACAAATGTGACTTTTAATTAGTTGAGTAATTAAATTTCAGCACTTAAGTAGCTGTTTTCTTTGTTAAAAGCTATTCTTCCTTAAAAACTGTTTGTTTAAATAAATAAAATGTTTGTCATAATTTTAAATGATAATGCACTAAACTTCCTAACATATTCAACTTTTACCTTGCCTTGATAGGATTTGTCTAGTTTTATTTAGAAAAATCTCTCCTTAAAGCTCGAGTATTTAATATGTTTTTAAACTTCGTATGCGGAACAAATATTGATTTTCAATTTGTATGCTAAATCAAAGTAGAAGAGGTCAAACAACGCATAATTTACAACATAGCATAGTTTCCTAGTTTTCCTTATGTAATTCGCAGAAGGAGAAAAATGCTCCAGAACATTTAATTTGTTTCTAAAATGATAAAGAGAGCATTTTACCTAAAAAGGAAAATTAAATGTATATGAATTCTCCAAAAGATTCTTCTAACATTAAAACTTTTAATAAAGAAGGGAGTTTTCCTTAGGTTTAAGGACCAAATGCATTTACTTTAAGTTACTTAATGTGCATTAAAGCACAGAGGCGACCAAACTATAAAATGTAGCTTGTAGCTTTATTTACTCACAGAATGAAACAATCAAGCCATATATATATATATANTATATATATATATGTATATTTCCTTCGTACAGATGTGTTTCCTGATATGTATATTATTTAACTCCTTATTTATTTTTTGAATTTCGTAAACATTAAAGATCCCTGACAGATGAATAAATAAACTTAAACGTGCTTTCAATGATTACTTCGATTTCTGTTCATTATGCAGCTGTTGATAAAAATCATACTTGGATGAGTGCAGTGAATTAATACAAGAATGTTTGTTAATTAATTATCCCCATTGCACTTTGGTTATTATGTCAAAGTTAACTTACAAATAATTTTTACCATTTATTGGGAGTTAATTGGTTGTATTGATTTTGGATATAGAATATGGTTGATTATTTTGTATAATAATTAATGAGTTAATCTCTAAATAAAAGCATATAACTATTCTTTTAACAATTATAATTTATAAATTCCTAAAGCTATGGTTTGTCTTTTTAATTTTCATTTACTGGTTATCTATATCTCACAAAACTTTAAGGTGTTTTTGAGGTATTAAGGTTTATTTAAAGTTGACTTCAAAAACAACCTTAGAATATCATTCCCTCAAGGTTTTTAATCAGGGTGTAAAACGTTGTTTTATTCACACTTGAGGTTGTTTTTAGATTGATAGAAATCTACCTCTTCAGAATCAGCTAAGAGAGGAGGATTTTGATATGTTCATCTTATTTTTCCGTACTCCAAGCAATAATTTGCAATAATTCCTCAAACAATATTTGAGGTGTGAATAATCCCACCCTATTATATCTGAAAGTATTGTTGAGTTATATGCAAGTTTGATTTTATGAGTTGTAAATAAAATTGAAATTGAAGTTTATCGAGGTTATTTTTGATGAAAAGCATAACCTTGTTTTCTAAAAGGGATTCTTCGACCGCAATGCACTTTCTCAACATAATGTCTTACTGATTCTGCTGTGTTTAGGGACATTAGCTTCAAGTACTGCATAAGTATTGAGTTGATTTTGGTCATACTTATTTAATTTACTTATAAATGTTAACCGAATTAAATTTGGTTTTGAAAATAAGGTATTAATTTATGTAAGATACACCTACAAATAAGGGACACTGTCTCTTAAGGAACAGTTCTGTATTCTCGATCTCTTTGAGTAGAAACTTTGATGCATTTAATCTTTAATAAAGAATACTGAATAAAAGGTTTTTATAACAAAACTTGAAACAGAACCTTCTTTACTCACAGTTAATATATTTATTCCTTTCTTATGACGATTGCTGCTTCAGGTGAGGAAAGGAACAGTAGATTTTAATTAGAAATTCATGGAGCAATAAAAATGAATTTCGCATTTAAAGAAATTTTTGGGGCAGAAGGAAGTAGAAGAAAAACCCCTCGTCACCCAAGAGCCACCGTGGTGGTATTGAGAGAAAGAGAACAGAAATCAATGAGAAAGGAAAAGTGGTCAGATGACTGGAACATCTTGTGATAATGATGGATTGCAAGAGATTTTTAATGTGCTTGAAGTATAAATTTCTTTAATTTTTAGTTTTGCGTAAGCTGTAATTTCTTTTTTAATTTTTATGTATTTATCTATTTATTTTAATTTGTGTGCTATTTTTGCATGTTACCTTACATGACTTCAATAAACAGAACAAACTGATGTAATTAATGTGGCAAAAGCTAGCGAGCTTAGTTTGAGAAATTTAAAAGAAAATATTTGGAGAAAGTCAAAACCTAGTAGTCAATGTTCAGTAATGTGATAAGGAATAGAAAAGAAATAGGAGAAAAAAACATCGAATAAATATTCAAATAAAAATTCCAAAATTTTTCAAATTTAGGGAAACTAAACCATATAAATTTTAAACAGTAGCGTGAAATTAATTTTGGAGTTAAAATATCTGACTAGTGCAACAGCATAATTTTAGGCAAAATTTTCGAAATTGAGTTTATTATATACATAACATTCTTGCACTCTTAGCTTTAAAAAAATACTTTATTTTTATTTGTATTTCATATATTTACAAAGTCATAGTAATGCTTGAGCAAGTTGATAACAGTAGATGGACTAATGATTTTAGGTCTTTAAATGCATTTATCTCAAAATTAGATTTTTTCGCATTTTACACCCCTTTAAATACGACATCACATGTTGTTTTTAAAATGATTTACTATAGTTTCTCCCGAGTGTTTATGAATATCACACATACGATTTTCAGACTAAGAGAAACAAAAGTAGAATTTTATTTTTATGTATGTTTTTCGACTTAATGAGGAAATTTTTAAAAATTTGCAATTCGAAATTCATGATCTTTAACTCAGTAGTATATGCGTTTTTTCTTTTAAGATAATAGTTTAAAACATAGTTGATAACTTTATAAATAAACCTCTCAAAAGATTTTTTGTTTTAAATTATAGAGTTGTTTTTACAGTGTATAGCGTGTATGCAAAACAATTGCCATATTTTTACTTAAAAATGGCATTTTAAAATAATAAAAATTTTTTTTGGTAGTTTAATAAGTTTCCACACATAATAAAACAAATAAACTAGTCTTTTTTAAAAAATTAATATTTTAAAAATAAGTTGTCGAAACTAGTCGGTTACCTTAAGCATAGTTTCGGAAAGTCTGGGACTACAAGATTTTAAAGAATCAAATATTGGGCTAGACGAATCAAATAAAATGCATACAATTACATTTAAGAATATTTGCAGTGAGATGAATCAGCTGATACCCTGCTTGGGATAGACTGGGTCATACATTTAAATAACATCTGTAAACCTGAATTCATAATTACATTTCATTTTATTTTTAATTTTTACGTAACCTTTAATTAACGGATTACTCTATTGAAGTATGCCTGGTTGCTATAATTTCGTTGCCATTAAAGGTTCATAGTAAATAAGGAAATAATCTATAACACCATTGCTTTGAATTCCTCTTATATCCCGTAGTATGCGTAAGCCGATGTTAAAGATCATATTTTATTGAATAATGATAATTGATGCAAGATTATACATCAATTTATCATCCGTGTTGCGCTTGCTTATTTTGTCACAAATTTTCAAATAATCTCTGTCTCTTATTCGTAGTTAATTAGTTGCATGGACTGCGTCTCCGTAACAGTTTTCTTTTGTTTAACAATTAATGAGTGACTGAAAACATGCCTATGTTTTTAGCAACTAATATAAACCTTCTTTAAAAACATCTAATTGGTCAGCTATACTTTTTTGATGGATTTGTTCTTAAATATTTGAATCTGACTTAGTACTGTTTGGTGACATTAACTTCAAGTATTATGTATGATTTACATTTATTTTAACGCATGGTTTTTCTTTACTTTGTATTAATTTTATTCATTTATTTTTATTACTTAAAATAATTTTTTTTTAAAATTTACTACATTTTAAAATTTTCTTGTGCTGTTTCTCCAAATACGGATAACGAAATAATCTGTTATTTAGTTTACGAACAAAAAATTTGAAATTTAAATCTAAAGGTTTTGCAAACATTTAACTTAAACTGGCTGAGTTGCATTGCATTTAATGCGTTAGCAATTATTTTTTTTCTACTACGTATATCAAGGCGATGTTTTATTTATTTTCAGCATTCAACTTCGTAAACAGTAAAGCTATATGACAAAATGCTTGAGAATTTTTTTTTTAAATAAAAGCCTTTTTCACAATTATGAAGCTAAGCTTTTTATATAAGTTGGAAGAAATATTTTTTCGAAACATTTTGAATTTTTGCTTTGTTTCAGAGCTAAAAAAAGCTGCATTTTTAGCTTGTACTACAAACAGCTTTAATTGTGACTTTTTAATATTTTTTATTGTTCTTTCATTTTTTTTCACGAAAAATAACATTTTTATGCAAAAACTGTAAACAAACCTCATAATGAATGTTTATTAATGACTTACGAAAGAAAATGAAGCACGTGATTAATAGCAAGCAACATTGTGAGCTCCTTCTTGCATGAAACAGTTTGGAACATTCATGTCACGGAACGATAGAATGACGTAAGCAATGTTTCATGAGCCTGAACGGAGAGTCATTTCTAAATCAACGTAACATTGTGTCTAATTTTGAAACATTGCTTTGAGGTCTGTGATAATTCTGCAGAAGATAATAGTTCCGAATTGTAAGAGGGGTTCATTTGTTATAAGGCGTAACATCTGAACAGATACAAGAGGGAAATTGATATTGGGAACTTTATGCAATCCAATTTCTCGTCAAATTTACTGATTAACTGCGAACACGACTTAGGAATTCTAAGTTTATGGATGCTCTAAGTCATGCTCTACCAACATAAGCTCACTGAAAATGAATATATCACAATGTTGAAATCCTATTTTATTTCTAAGAGCTTGCTGCTAAAATTGATGGAATTTCATAAATTAGCAAATCAAAGCCTACAAGTGGATAAGATTTAAAATACTCTAAAATATTTAAATTTGATATCTATATGTTGGTTGCATGCATATTTGGCTTGCTCAAATTATGTAAATCTCATACATTTCCCCTGCGTGTGCAACATAAGTTTTGAAACTAGACATCTAAACTCGCTCTTTGCATTTCTTTTTTTTAACCTGTGAAGTTCAGTCATATTGAAATTCTAGAGAACTAGTGGCATCAGAGACACTCTCTTATGTATTTGTGATAAGTAAAAAAATGTTGGCACCTATATGTTGATTGCTTGCACACTGAAGAAAGAGTATGGTTAATTTACCGTGTGGAAATAAGATTTCTGGGAAAAAAGCTTATTTCTGGTTAATAAATTTAAATATACGGTGCTTAAACCATTCATTTGACAATTTTTCAGTTCATATAGTAACTGTTTACAGAAATTCTGAAATTCAAAATTATAGTCCGTATTACCCCCCCCCCTCCATTTAGTAAAAAATGCAAAAGTGAGATGTAAATTTAACTGAATAAATGGTTTTAATGCATCTACCAAATTTTATCAGATATTACTAAATCCTACTATATTGTTATTTTTATCAAAATCATAACAAAAGCACTTCGGTTCAAATTCAAGGCTTAGTGTCTCCACAGAGCCAGAAACATGATAAATTTTGCCATTTTCTTGTAGTTTTGACCATACTTTTTTTCTCAGTGTAGTTAAAAAAATTTGATCAGTTAGGACATTAGTTTCCCCAAATTCTGCTCCCTAAGTCAAAATCTTCAGCCATTAAACTCTGAAAAAAGACGTATGTTTGTTCTTTATAATAAATCTTCGAAAATCTGATCTTTATGATAAAGAACTTTGATGATCAAGAATTTTAGCCATCGAAGAAGTATAAGTAGGCTTGTGTTTGCTCTTTATTTTATTTTAATAACTTATTTGATAACATTGAAGATCTAAAATAATTATAACGAAAATAACTACTTCAAAATAAAATAAAGCATTCAAACAAAATTTAAATTTCATTGAAATGTGAATAGCTAAACTTCACTACATATTCCAAAAAAATCATATAATGTATTTAGTACTATGTATACAAAACAGAGCAAATATTTTCAAATGCTAAACTATGAAAAATATAGTTAATTTTGAAAAATATAATTAATTATTTTGTTTCTAGGTACTCTTAACACACACATTTTTTTAGCAATAGTTTTTTGTATCAAAATAAATACTTAATATAATATATAATCTGATAAAATTAAACAATAGTAAGTATTTACTTGATAAACCAGACAAAGTAAATTTTGATTAAAATTTACGAGTAATGTAGAAAATTACGTTTTGGCACTTTACGCTTTCTTTTCCTCTGATTATTTATTAATCTAGAGTTTTGTAGAAACGTTAATATTTAATGATGAAATTCCAAAATAATGAATCCAATGGTTGTAAAAGATAAATCATGATTTAAGCAAAGGCACACATATTTAGTCTGTGAATGTATCCCCTATATCTGCTCCCGTTTTTATAATTTATCAGGTTATAATTTATCAGATTTTCGCCCAGATCAGTATTTGAGAAAAAGTATGCATGTTATACTCGCCGCTTGAAACTTGTCGACCGTTACTTCCATTTCGTATATTTTTGAAGCCAATGAATTTTCTAATCAAATAATATTTTACCGCTCTAGCTGTTTGGGATAATTTTTTTAACATTCCTTTAGTAGTTTTTTCATTTATATTATAATGGTTTTCCAAAATTTCTGGTCTTCAAATTTTTAACGAGTTTAATAATGACGTACTTAATAAAAAATACAAAACTGAAAATTAAATTTAATCGAATAAAAAGTTTTTATACCATGCTCTGTGGTATCATGATAAAATTACCAAATTTTATAAATTTTTTTCACATTTTATAAAGCTATATATTGCTGTTAATTTTACTAAAATTATTACCAAAGCACTTCGGTAAAATTATCGGTCTTTTTTGATGTTGCAGTAGAGATAGAAATATGGCTGATTTTACTATATTCTGGTAGTTTTAACAATACTTTCTTTGTCTATGTAGCTAAAAAAATTCCGATCAAATAAGATCAGATCTTCCGAGTTTTGATCCTTAAATCAAGACCTTTATCCATCAAAGTTGTAAAAGTAGACTAGCATCTACTGTTTATCATAATTTAATAAGTTATTTAAAACTTAAAATATAAAATAACTATAACTAAAATGACTATAAGTAAAATAATAACTTCAAAACAAAATATAGCAATCGAAAAGAATTTAAGTTTCTTTGAAATGTGCAATTTTCTTCAGCCGTACTTCATTACATATTTCAATATAGCACCTAATGTAATTAGTACTATATACACAAAGCAAAGCAAAACGTTCAAAGCACTAAACAATGTCATACGAAAAATATAATTAATTATTATGTTGCCAGACGCCGTTTAACAAGAACACTTTTTTTCAAAAAGATTGCTGCTTAAACAATATAATGTAATCAAATTATACAATAGTAAGTATTTACTTGAAGAACTAGGCAACGTAAATTTTGATTAAAATTCTCGAAAAATATCGAAAAATGTGTTTCGTATATTACGTTTTCTTTTCTGCCGATTATTTATTAATCCAGAGTTTGGAAGAAACGTTAATATTTAATGATGAAACTCCAAAATAATAGATCCAGGTCTTTAAAAGATAAATTATGATTCAAGCAAGGACTCACATCTTAAATCTGTGAATGCACGTGTTATAACTTCTCCCATTTTTCATAATTTATGAGGTACTAAGATCCGGCTAGAAACATATTTGAAGAAAAGTGTGTTTGCTTAAAACTCTAAGAAGAAATATATCGAGAAAAGTTATTCACAATAGAAAGAACTTTAACGCTTGTAGAAAGATAAGATATACTTGAAAGAAAATGAAATATTCTTTTCGAGTAGAATTGCATTGGCGTTATTTTTTTTCTTGAAGAGAGTTATACAATGAAAGAAGATGAGATAAAAAAAGTGTAAACCTTGAAGATTGAGAAAACACGACGTTTCCACACAACTTTCATCGCTCTTTCTTTCTTTATTTTGGGCTTGATGAGAAAAAGAAAAAATAAGAAAATTCATACTGGTTACTTATTAAAGGAATTTGTCGAATAAAAATTGTACTGTGGCGAAAAAACTTTCTCCCTTAGTACTTTTCTTTTTTTTCACTGCTCTTTCCTTCGCACTATTTCGAGAACT
This sequence comes from Parasteatoda tepidariorum, assembly GCF_043381705.1. Classification (NCBI taxonomy): domain Eukaryota; kingdom Metazoa; phylum Arthropoda; class Arachnida; order Araneae; family Theridiidae; genus Parasteatoda; species Parasteatoda tepidariorum. The sequence goes on from NC_092215.1 coordinate 24,868,568, forward strand.
TAGAATGTTCTAGTATTTCACTGTGTTAGAGAACGTTTTTTTCAGGTATATCATGCTATAGTTATAAAATCTAGATGAGATGAAATTTTTCACAGTTGAGATTTATAAGCTTTAATAAATAATCTTTTTGCCCTTGTGGTTCCTTTGAAAATTAAAATAAATTAGAGAAAGTAAACCATTTAAATTTTGCTAAACCTAATTAATAAGCCTTATTATTTGTTTAAGGAAATAGGTTTTTATTTATCGCAAAAGTAAACTTCATTAAAATTAACATTTTAATAATTAAAACAAGTTTGAAACTATAAATGATTAAAATTTTACTGTGACTAACTTATTATCTAAATTATTTGCTTAAGGAAAACAAAGTTTTATCTGTCACAAAAATCAACTTAAGTTATCATTTTTGTAAGTTTTAGCACGAAACGATTACATAATTAATAAAAAAAACATTTGCAATTAAAAAAATAGTTTTTGAATCATCAAAATAAAAATAGAATCAGTTTTATTATATCACAAATATAGATAACAATGCATAATTTCCAAATATACTTGGCTAGAATTTTCTGTCTTAACTTACTGAAAACAATCTGTCCATTCAATTAAACGTAAAGCTTATGCTTAGAAAGCTTTCCTTACCTTCACAGGTTTGAAACCGTTCACAATTTGTAAAAAAACAACTAGCATGGTTATCTAACCTTTCACTACTAGCATGGTTTCAAAACCGTTAAAATGAAATATAACTTGACATTGGAGTTAGTTAATGTTAGTCTTACAGTATGTTAATCGTCCTTGCAGTTGAGTTTGAGGTTGAGTTGTGTTTTGCCAAGTGAACCGTGGAATGTAACTGATTTAGTTTATCTAGTGGAGCCATCTATTGTGAGAGATGGGAAATACTACACATTTTATTTGAGGAACTCTGTGGTGCTGCCATCAGTGCGTGAATGAGAGATTCACACTCCGAAATTTCAAGTGTCAGCTTTGAGATTAAAACCCCACTCAGCCGGCTTTGTGATTGACAGATTATTTCTTACGAATAACGTGCGTACATAGCTACTAAGAACTAAGTAGCTTACTAAGGTGTGTGGTGAACAAGGTATTCACCACATACTTATTACTATAAGATTGTCAGGCATCAACTGTTGTGCTAGGCATGCGATGATAATAAATAAAAATATGAATTCGCAATCCTTATCACATGTCTAAATTTCAAGATTTCGAAGAACATGTGATCGGTTTTCTTTGGTTGTGAACTTGGCGTGGATAGAATTCTAGTTGCTTAATCGTAATCCAGGATAAAACAGTCAATCAACGATTTGTTTCCTTACAGTTAACAGTTTGAATACCATATTTCTATGTTATCTGATTTTTTTTATTGAATATAATAAAATATATACTCAATAAAAATGATTGTTTAAACATTTTTTTCCCAAGAAACTTGAACAATGTATTTTTAGTCATAAAGAATAAGTTTGCCAAGTATATCACGCTATGGTGAGTTTTTTTTTTCATCAATCGTGACGGCCTGGTATGTGTTGTTTACAAATAACCTTTTGTTTTTCATTTTTGGTTCCCTTCAAAATTTAAGTAAATTTAATTAATATTTCATTATACCTATTTAAGAAGCACTATTAATTGCTTAAGGAGGACAAAATTAGATAACTTATTTTTGTCGATAAGATAAAATTGTTCTATTAAATCAATTTTTAAAGGTCTAAGCACAAAATTCTTATGCGTAATTAAATAAAACATTGATAAATAAGAAAACTCCAGTTTTTATTCTATATATTAACACATAATCTTCAAATATATGTATNTATATATATATATATATATAATATCACCATATATGTAATATTACATAGCATTCAAATATATTTTTAATTATAAAAAAAAATCGCTGCATAATTAAATCCTTCTTCAAAATTACGAAGCAGACGAAACATTTTACGAAAACCCACAAAACAATAATCAGATCAAAATGTACTCTCAAAACCACGAATGCGACGCCTTATTTAATGAATCATGACGCAATAGATAATAATTGTTTAATCTTCCAATAGTTAATTAGTAGAAATTGCAAAAATAATGATCAATTCGAAAACAAATTGTTATTGTTCCTTGCACAATTTGAATTAATAATGAATAAATATCATAATACTAATTGTAACTTCTGGTTTAATTTTAAACATATCTAATTATTACATTACTGAGATATTTTGCAATTGCTTAAATGCAATAAAAATGTTGCAATTTGTTTTATTTGCCTTATAGTTAGTTTTTATGGTTTATAAAGTTCAGTTATTTAGAAAAATAATGAAATTTTACAGCTTTGCAGATAGTTATTTTTGTTCTGATACAATGTCAAGTAACTTTAAATTTCCAATTTTATGATTGATTAAATTATGTAAAACTTTTATAGAAATGTAACTGGTGTAAAACAATATATTCTAGAACAATTTGTTAAGCGCTATTTTAAATTTTGATTTGTTGTATCAAGTAAAATTAAATTGGATCTAATATTTTTTTAAGATAATTATTTTTATTAGTGTTAATTATTTTTGAAAGTTAATGAAAAGAACGATCAAAAGCTATCTGTTGTAGACGAAAATTTTCATGACAAGTATAGAACAGTCAGTTATATTTATCAATAAATATTTATATGTTTTATAGGACAAGGTAAAATGCAGTATAATACTTAACATGCAGATCCGGATTAAAGTACAGACAATTAACATCACCAGCTATTTATTGAAATATTAGGCCTCATATAGAGAATTTCCGAAGAAGTCAGTGAATACTTATTGAAAAAGAGGATCTATTGAGGACATTTCTTGACATTTCATATGTTTCGATGTAAAAAAGAAAAGAAAAAAATCTGTGAGTAAATTCTTAAAGTGCTCTAATTTTGACATATTCTTGATAAGTTGTGGGACGAGTGTAGTAACTATTTAACAACAATTTTGCAGGAAAAATAAAAAAAATTATATATTTTTGGCCAGATAACTTTTATGTTCTGAACCAATAAACGTTTAGTAAAAAATATGAATAAAAAAATGATGAATTTATCCTTAAATTAAAAAAAGCCTTAAGTGTTATTGTCAGAGTTAAAATTTACTTTATTTTGTCCAAAAGATAAATAATAATTCTTAAAATACAAAACATATTTTATATTACAAATATAAAAGTAATGGAAAGAAACCGTTATATCCAATTTTTTTTAAAAAAAAAACCTTTATAGAGTGATAAGTTACTGATCACTTTCATCTTTTGCTATTCCTCTATTTCTATTATAGAAAAGGCAGTAATATTTCTTACATTTATTTTTAGTTTTTATTTCAGATTTCAAATAATTCGAGATACCAGTTTTTTCCAACAAAAATAAAACAATAAATAAATAAATGAAAGTATTCATTGTATTGAAGACAGAAACATTAAGCATTTTAAAAAAAACAGTACTATTCTCGTGTCTGTTGTTTTAAATAAATTGCATAAATTAAAAAACAAGTTTGAAAGCAGCATTCAATTTTCTCTTTGAGATAAATTGTTATCTTCATTAGTATTCCATGCACGATTTAAGCTTTGCAATTTATTTTCAAAAAATTTCATTTAAGTTTTAGAGTAAGAGTGACTTGTTAATTTATTCATAAAAACTTCAAAATTTTTTTTCAACTATCTAAACGAAAAATATATTTTATTTTGTAAATTTCACATCAAAGATTCTTATTCAAAATATTTATTTATTTTTACAAATACGCTTTCAAATTAAATATTCTCATTTTTTTTAGAGTAAAATTTTAATGAATATAAATTGTATAACGTCTTGCACAAAACTTCTTCATTTTTGTATAATAAAGCAGTTGCATTCATAAATATCAAAATGAATACTTTTAATAACCTTGAGCATCAAAGCAAATTATGACTTTATATGAAGATGGACATATCATTAGGTATGATATGATGTTTTATGTTTTTTATGTTAGTTTCATACAATGAAAGGAGTAAACAAAATTTCCGGATTTAAAAACAAAACATTGATATAAAATATACAATTGATAGTCAGGGTATTTTCTTTCTCAGAAAAAGCTATTTGAAAATCTATAGGGAATAAACATTGATTAGTGAATATTCTTTGATCTCTTATTCGTGTTATCTCAGTATGTAATTCGTATTGTAGATTTAAAATAAATTATGGAATTCAAGATACTATTTAAATTGATAGTCAGTTTGTTAAATCTAAACCGAATTTATTGTTGAATTCTTACTACATCATAGTTAAAAATTCCGAATTAAATTACGGTACCAGTACTTTGAATACATCATCAGTCAAATCCATCTTTCGCCGTAAAATATTGTAATGTAATCTTCGCAATAATATTTATTTAATTAGAGTAATTCACTAATTTTACTGTTAATAATACTGTAAAAATTATGGTTAATGGGATTTTTGTTCCAAAAAATATATCGGTAAAAATGGAATTTACGGTAAAAGTACCGGCAACCTAAGTGTTGGAAATTTTTTTCCGTAATTTCATGAGGATTTTTTTACAGTGTATATATTTTCAAATACTATGGAGTTTGTTCTTCATTTTCCATTATAAATGTGTTTCCTAAAAACGAATATCATTTTAGATACTATGGAAATAAAATATACTAAGAAAGCAATAATTTTTTTCAATAAAATGTATTAAAATATTAAACTTTAAGACTAGGCTAATTAATACGTGATTTGCAAAAGGGTTCCATTTCAGAATAATATTTTTAATGTGCTATTAAAGATTATAGTAGTACGCAAAATTTCAATTTGCAAAATGTAAAGCAGGTATAGTATTCAACTTCTACAAACTAGAATAAATTATGAAGTATATTTTCAAGAACATGCTTGCTCTTCTAATTATGTACGTCTTAATGTTGATGTCTATTATAATTATGTGTTAATTTTGAGCCTAAGCAGTTGCGTTATTACAAGACAGACTCATTTTCTACGATAATTAAGCAAACATATTATAGTGCACAAGATAATCGCAAATTATTCATTCGTATGAATACGTAAGGAATTTAGCATTATATCAAATATTGATGGCATATAAATTATTATAAATTAAATATAAATATGAAAAAAATATGTCACAATGTTTAGTGATTTTTTATAGTAAATTACATAAAAATATAATTGTGTATTTTCTTTAAAAAAAGGAGAAATATGTAGGTAAAGGTATGTTCCAATTTTAAATAGATCGATAAGAAATAAAATGCACGTTTACTTACATATTATTTTGTCTTTTTTGAAATACCTCCAATTTACATAATAAATAAGTCAAAAGCTTATATGACTTTTAATTTTTTCAATGAAACTTTTAATTTTCAATATTTTTTGAGGACCCTACGCGGAGAATAAAATTCTAGTAAAATTACTGTAGTGTATGGTAATGACATTTCTAATAAGAAAATCATAATTCTGGTTAATAAAATAGAAATATACTGTACTTAAACGCTTCATTTGGAAATTTTTCGGTCAAAAAAGCTACAATGATTAACAGGTAACGATTTACAGGAATTTCTGATTTTCAAAATTATTGTTTTAGTTACTGCAGATGAAGTAAAAAATACAAAACTGAAAAGTAAATTTTCCTGAATAAATGGTTTTTATGCCATGCGTTCGAAAGAATTACCAAGTTTTACCACATTTGCAACTAACCAGCGTGTTAAGAAAATTTCAAATTACACATCGCCAAATTTTTTCATACATAATCACATATTATAAAATCATATTTTATTGTTAATTTTATCACAACCATAACCAAGGCACTTCAGTAAAAGCTACTGAACTTTTTTGGTGCTCCCGTAGAGCCTCAAATAAGGTAAATTTTACCATGTTCTGGTAGTTCCAACCATGCCTTTTTTCTCAGAGTAAATATATCGAATGCCTTAAAATTTTCTCATTATATATAAATATAAACGATATATGGCTAAAAATAAATTGTTCTCATTCATAGTAATTACATATTAAATTATTTAAGAAATAAACTTTCTAAAATATTTTGTATAAATTTTACTATACTCTGGTTGTTCCGACCATACTTTTTTCTCAGTGTAAATATATAGAATGCCTTAAAATTAGATCATTATATATAAACATAAAAGATATATGGTTAAAACTAAATGTTCTCATTCATAGTAATTATATATTAAATCATTTAAAAAATAAATTTTCAAAAATATTTTGTATAACTTATCATAAAACAACAACTCAAATCTACTGTGTTATTTTAAAAAAATATACTATAAAAATAGTAACAAATGCTTCGAGAAGTATGCCATTAAAAATCTATCGTTTTATATTTAAATGAAATTTACCAACCACAAAATATACATTTCAAAACTTCTCTCAGAAGACAAAAGAATATGCATCAAAATATTAAATTCATGAATAGACGCATTAATAACTCTTTCCATTTTCTATGGTTAACATTTATCATCATCTTACACTCGTTGTTACATATTGCTGAAATTTCACGCCAGAAATCGCAAATATTTGTTATATCGAACGTTGGAGTTTACTCTGAATAATAAGAAGGTGCCATGATTGCTTCAGGAATATTCTGGAAACTACACGAATGCTTTGAAGTAAGTTCGAAATAAATAAAATAGATTTCAGAATAAGAGAAGGAATGGCACTGAATGATTTCAAAGGTGGTTGTGATGGATTGTTCGAAAGAGATGGAATTTTTTAGAATTTTTAAACTGAATAGAATGAAATATGTAAAAAATCAATCTTTCTTATTTTTTAAAATATTGCTAAAAATATTTATCAATACCCACCCAGACAAGACGCATACTTTTTCTTAAATAATAACTTCTAGTGTATTATTGAAAAATATATTTGAGAAATTTTAATATGAACTGAAAAATGTATTAGAGTGCATTAAAAAGTCATTTGAGCAAAATAAGTATATATGATTAGTTTGTTGACATTTAGAGCAACATTGATGGATTATTGATAGAAGTTTGGCAGTCAGAGCGGAATCTAGATCGGATAGAAGAGGATGGTAGTAAGCACTTGGCCTTCACACTGCATTCTCCAAGCAACCACCCAATCATGTGCAAATTTTCTGGCTCTGAAACCCCCGAAGATATTACATTAGAGTACATTTCAAACCATTAAGACACAACTGGAGGAGGTTCGTTCAATCACACAGACAGCCAAACTATGTACAAATTTTCCGGCTTTGAAACCACCGAGGACATCACATTAGAATAAATTTCAAACCATTAAGACACAACTGGAGGAGGTTCGTTCAATCCCCCAGACTGCCTACCCATGAGCAAATTTTGCTAATTTTCCGGTTCTTAAAGCACCGAGGACATGACATTAAAATAAATTTCAAACCATTAAGACACGACTGGAGGAAATTCGTTCAGTCACCCAGACAGCCCAACCATGTGCACATTTTCCTGCTCTGAAACCACCCTGGACATCACATTAGATTTGATTTAAAACCACTAAGACATGACCAGAGAAAGTGTTCTCGAAACCTTGATACTCGATTCATTCAATCAGAAATTCGATTTTATCCTTCAAAGAGTATGTAGTTGGGAGATGCTGCACAAACTACAGAAAAAGTCTAATAGCATTAAATTGCATGGTATAGACGTACTATTTTCATCACCAAAACGCCGAATTACATGACCAGGAATTGACGCAGTTTAAGTATAAAATATAGCACTGCTTTGAAAATACGTAGTTGTTATAAGTAGCCCTCCGTTTATAAAAACGCTGCTCTATTTGCTGTCACATAGCGTTTTCCCTTTAGCAAATGGTTTACTGCATAAATAGAGAATTAAAGCATGCTTTTGGATTCACTTAATAAGCTAAAAATAGGCATACGTAGAGGTATGTGAGAGTTTATGGTTAATATATTATTTGTAATCTTTTTCAGTTTCTACGTCAATAACTGCGCTACACTGTAAAAAAAGCGCGGTCAAATTACGATAAAACTACGGTCACTCAGGGTGCCGGTATTTTTTACTGTAAAATCCATTTTTACCGGAACATGTTACGGAACAAAAAAAAAATTTGATAGATCACGATTTCTAAGGTAATATTTACCGTAAGTTCACTGAATCAATCTGATTAAAATAAATATTGTTGTAAAAATTATGGCTTAGAATTTTATGGTAAAAATTGATATTATGGATGATGCAGCCAAAGTTATGGTAATCTATACGATGAATCATTCCGGATTTTTTTAAAATATTCATTGAAAGCATCATATTCAAGGAAAAAAATTTCCCTTACTTGTTTCATTGCTGTAATCAAACCAAAGTAGGAATGCATTCGTTGTAAACTTTTGTATGCATTTTTATTTGCTTATAACAACAAATATAATCCTAAATAATCTTTCTTAACTTGTAATTTCTGTATCTAATCAACAAATTCTAAAACTATAAAATATTAAAATATTTCACCCTACCAAGTCTAGTTAATGTAAAAATGAAAGACATCTTTTTTTCTTTTCTGAAGTTACTAACAAATATATTTAAAATACGTTATGGGTTAAAATAGTTACCAATAAATATATATATAAGAATTAAGTAGTAAAAGTTTTGTATTGCTTTTATAAAAGTACTACATTTGATCAAATTAATTTTAAATAATATAAATAATTTAACTAAATTTAAGAAAAAAAGAAATAAAAAAATTCTAAAAAAATAAAAAATTAAAATAAAATTAGTTACTAGATTATGTAAAACTAAAATCTTAGCTTAGCTATACAGGAATAAAAAAATGAATTCAACATCAAATTCAGCACGAATTTTTTTTTCAAAGTATTTCTAAATTTTTCGAACAGAACGTTCTTTTACACCTTTCTTTTCGAGGAACTTTAACCTCGTTACACTGTAAACATGCGAGAAGAAGTAATCTCTGTAGGGGTAAAGTTTTTTTTTTCCTTATTCTTTTCTGTTACTTGAAACAGGAAAGAACAATTCTCCCGAAAGCCAGTAGAATCAAATCCAATTAGGTAAGGTTGACAGAAGAAGAAATGTTTCAGGGCAGATTTGCTTAAATTCGGAAGTTTATAGAAAAAAAAACGATGAATAAGAAGTTTGATTTAGGTTTCTATTTGGATGATAAATTAAACCAGAATGACAAGTAGGTAGAGAGATGTCAGGTGCAAAGTTCGAGTTTCGTGTCCTCGAAAAAGTTTAAGTGCATTAAACAGTATTTAGAATTTTGAAACAATCTCTAAAAATAAAATTATCTTTAGTTATACTGAGGAGAAAATAACTTCTTACAAAGTTCCATTAAAAAATTAAAAATTATATGAACGAAGGAAAGATTTCGGAAATCATTATGCTGATGTAGATTTTATAATAACACTGCATATTTCTCAAGTGCAGCTTTCACGCAATGAAATATTATGAATCTAAGACTGGATCATACATATATATATATATACCACATTAGATTT
>NC_092215.1:24879532-24920081 GCF_043381705.1 Parasteatoda tepidariorum
ATATATATTTAAAAATGCATTAATGACTTTTATAAACATAAAGAAAGAAGCTTATACTTGAAATAAGGTCACTATTCAAATGAAACCTTCATTTAAAATATTGATTTTGTATTATTATGCTGTCGACCTGCCTGTGGGGGGGGGTTAGGGAACTGCCCTTGCATCAGAAAGGTTCTGGGTTTGATCCCGGGCAAGGCATGGATGCTCTTTCCTTCTCTGTACTATCTGTGCTTACTGTGGGAGCAATGTTGGCCCACCTAATATGGTGCCCCTGAAAGAGCGGTCAACAAATATGCCCTACAGATGCCTTTATGACCTAGGTCATTCTCCAGGAGGGCATTGGAAAAAAAAATATTATTATGCTTCATTCAGGAAGTTTCAAGTAAAATGTAATTACGGTTTTCAAATGTCACAACGGCGGAATGATAACAATGCAAAGCATTAACAGTACAAGCTCGTAATAAGGTGCAATTATTAGATAATAGATATAATATCGAATTTTAGTCAACTAAATGCTGAAAAAAATATTTAAATTTCTAATTATGTTTTCTTTATCCGCAGTGTTCTTTATAAAATGTGCTTGAAAATTCATATTTATTTTAAGCTTGTGGAAGTTATTAAGAGCAGGGATATTACATTTCCAACAGCATTCTCATATGTAATATCCATCGACTTAGTAGAATTCACTTAATATGCTTTCATTTTTATATTTTTATATTAAAATTCATGGTCGCACAGTTTCGTTCTTTTTTCTGAATGCCAAGAAAGAAATGTTTCCTTCTCAAAGAGTATCATATACTTTAAAGTTAGATGTCGCTACAATTCCTTTTGTGAAGAATATGCAATATATGTCGAGAACTTCGTAAACGCTTTCGCTTCTTCTAGTTCTAAAACTAATATGTGCGAATACTCTAGAGAATTGTCTGAAAAATGGACATTGGACGTTTTTTTTATTCTTTTTTTTAAACACCTTTTTTTATCTTTATTTTCAGGACTCCACATTTTTATCGTAAAAATTCAAATAAATGCTAAAATGAAAGTAATAAATACAAAGAAAAACTTCCTAGCAATGCTTGCATGTATTTCTTTAGTAATAGTTATTGCAAAATTATGGCAAGAATTTCTAGCAATAAGATGAGAATTACTTGCCCAATTCTGGTACACTCTCCGAAATAAAACTCTCACTTTTGCAGATTTAGCAATTCTTGAGGTATAGTTTGTTAATTTTGAGAGTTATTTCGTCGCGAAATCGCGTGATTTGTGACGAAACGGGAACTCTTTATCATTTTTATTAACAGATTGTTAATAAAAATGATAAGACTAGAAGATTAAGACTAGGATGAAGACTAGTCGATCGAAGTGACAAAATAAGCCGAACGGTCAATATATTGGTGTCGGCGTTGGCCTCAAATCAGTAAGTTCCCGGGTTCGAATCTCGCTACGGACATGGATGTAGCTTATATCTCTGTTTCTTTTATCTTTTTTTGTGTTGTTAAGGAAACACTGATCCAGTTATATGATGCACACGATAAAGTAATTATTAGAAAAGTTTGATACATGATTCACAGGGTTTTTGGAGAGAAAAAAGACGAAACATTTGCTTACTATTACGGTTTCCGCTAAAAAGTGACAATGATTACTTTGTTACTTTGATGAAATGTTCACTCGGAACATATACTGGAAACGGTTTTGTCGAAAACGAAGAAAGTTTCGTAAAATTTGAGTAAAAATAATTTACAGTACGTTAAGATTAAACCTTTTAGTTCTATTCTAGTAATTGGACAAAATATTTTAGTCTAATTACCTGATGCGAAAAATGCTCGAGATCCTTTCTTTTTTTATAATTGTAGAATGTAAGATGATAAGATTCTATCAAGTTAAGAGTTTCCAGGTTTAAAACTAATATGAAAACACTCCTCAAATGAAATGGGTCCCATCTCACTGAAGATAACACTACTAGCACACTGATAAAGCCACACTCCACGTTTTAGTTGGCAAAACACAGCTCAACCACAACTTAAGTCTAACGTTCATTACTTAACGAAATACCCAACACACTCAACCCCAATATTGAATGTCCAATTAAATGTCATTGTGTTGATTTTATGGTTTTGAAACCATAATAGTTGAAAATGGTTGCAGTTACAGTTTTCTAACAATAGCAGTTGTAAACGATTTCAATCCCGTAATGGTAAAGAAATGTTCCTTACCGTAATCTTTACTGTTATTTGGAGGAATATACTACTTCTGGTTATTTTACTGGGATTTTAAAATGGTAATTCTAACAGTGCAAGGATCTTATTATTTATGCATGTGCCTGTAGCTCATCGAAACGTTATTTCGATGTTTTTTTATTGAAATTCAAGAGTTATTCTCAAATATTATCAATAGAACATTTTTGCATAAACTTTCGTTTTTATATAGAATTTCCGTTTTCCATACCTTAAAAAGTAACACATCATTTTTGAAATAATGTTTCATAACTTTTCCCTTGATGAAGAATATCATGAAATATAGCAACGATTTTTCAAATAGTTCATATTAAAAAAAAGGGATTACCAATCAAAACTAACTAAAATAGCGTTTTGGTCAAGAAAAAACACAAATAACATGTTTTGATTAAATTTTAAAAAATTCCATTACTTTCAAAAGTTCTTCCTCCTGCATTGACTAATCTACACTGATAGGAAAAAACACATTGAATAAATTTACCTCAGCATAAAGTTACAGGTTAAATGATTGAAAAGAGTAAAATCACAACGAATTTCTAACCGTTTTTAGGTTCTAAACCTTTTTTGAATCTCTGCCCGCTTTGCAATAAGTAGAAAAAAATTTTAATGCAGTTTTAAAAATAATAATAATATCTACATAAACGAACAATAAATCATGTCCTATTTTAAGTCTTTAAGATTTTCTATGGTGTTCTTCTATAACTACACAGTATAAACATCCAGGATTTTTATGATATGGTACCAGAACTTCCGGTACATCATTCGTAAAATCCATTTTACTGTAAAATCCATTTATACCTTAACATACTATACCGAAATTTTTACAATGATATTTATGTTATTAAAGCGATTCAATGATTTTACGATAATTATTACTGTAAAAATTACGGTAAATTAGGTTTTGTGTTCTGTTACAGTTCCTGTAAAAATGGATCAACACGATCAATACGGTTTTACGGTAATTTGATACGGAATTTTTTACAGTGCTATTGGGTTCTTAAAAATAAACCTTATGTGAGACATATTCGTATCTGGAGCGTTTTTAAAACGTTTTTTATTACGTTTTTGAAAACGTTTTTATGACGTTTTTTGATGACATTTTTGGAACGGTTTTGATGAAATAATTAATGCGTAAAATGTTTAAGTGCGCATAAAACAATTTAACCTACAACTTATAAATCGTGTAAAATAAGTAAAGCCGCTTATGATTGTTATTAGATTGACATGCATTGTATCGCAGTTTTTTAGCATTGCTAATATTGAGAGACGCACGCTTTAAAATCAAATCATAAAATAATGTTTTAAATATCAACTTTTTAGGTGAAATATGGAAAAGCCTTAGATGCACATAACTTTGGAATTCATCCACAGTTCAAAGTTATAGTCCTGAAGGCTATACTGCAGAATTTTATTTTAAGAGTTGAAAAGCATTTTTTTTTAAAATTCATAAAATAAACTATAACATAATAACTAACTAATAAGAAATATTATACGATATGTTAGAAATATGAAAATATGAATATGAAGTGAGAAAATTAAATTATGGAAATGTGAAAATAAGAATTTTACCATGTACTCAATACTAGTTTTATATATTTTGTCAACAACCCTCTAAAAATCCTTAACTTTTCAAAAAATATTTTGTTAGTTTCCCCTTCAAAATCTTCTTATGCTTGAAAAGATCTAATCTTTATTAATTTTAAACAAATCTGATATATTTAGTTTTTAAAAATGTTTAATATAGCTATAACAAAAGGAATTTCACTTTCACTCTAAGTCATCACGTGATTTTTGTTGAAACGTGGACTGTCAAATTTCAGACGAAACTGAGTCGTTTTTTTGTGTTTCTTTCAGAAGATTCTTGGAGTTTTCCAACATTTTCCACCTGACTTCAAAATCATTTGTATGGTACTATGAGGTAGTACAGTGGTTTGTGCAAACGCTGGTTCAGCTAGTTTCTCCAATTCAATTTCTGGCATTATCTGAAAATTCATTCAATTTTATTTCACTTTCATTTTTATTAACCGATATGTTATGTTAGGCTGCATGCTTTTCACGAAAAGCTTATCCTCAAATTATTGAAGACAGTATTTTCCTGTATTTGACTATCTTTTCTTGCGAAGGTTTTCCTTGTAAGTGATTTCATAAAAAATAAAATATTAAATCACTCTATCACACACTAATAAATATTACTGTAAAAATTTCGGTAAAAATGGATTTTACGGATGATACACTCACCATGTCGGTATTATTTTTTTATATAAATCGGTATAATTTCGGTATAATTCGGTATAATTTCGGTATAATTTTTTTCGGTATAATTCGGTATAATTTCGGTATAATTTTTTTCGGTATAATTTCGGTATAATTTTTTTCTAAAAAACGTTTCAATTTGTTATAAAAATATTTTCTGATCATTGTTATTTTCTATTTCACAAAACAAATATTATTAATCCTATGTTTGTACTTTATGCTGCCATTCATCAACTTTGTTTTATGAGCACGAGTTGTATTTGTCATTTTGCTCACCATATTGCGACTAATATTATTTTAAATGAGAAAAAGTTGACTTTTTAGTAAAAGAATCTTATTCTAGTTATTGACTTTCTTCTTTGTGGTGCATAGGTGAAACCTTTTTTGAAAAAAAAAACTCCCTGAGAAACTATTTTAAAAAATGTCCTGTTTTTAAATTTATAGTTTTAGAACTTTTCTCCAGCTCCTTTCAGTCTACCTCAGTGAAATATAAAAAAGCAAAACTTAATAATTTTGCTTCATTCAAAACGTCAAAACTTTCCCGAACAATTGGCTTTCGAATGGCATATATTTGTTTTAAATTCTCCTCGCGATTCTTTCAAAACAGTCTAAACCCAAACAGCGTACGCATGCTTATATTTTAAAATGCAAAAAGAAGGGAAAAAAATGGCCAGCCTTTTTTCCCTTTTTTTTGCTTTCTGTTTTCATGGAAGTGGGAAATCTAAATTCCCCGGACCCCTCAACCCCTATCTCTAGTGTTAACCCTAGTCCCCATCCCTTCCCCTGACAATTCCATTTCACGGAACGATTCTCAGAACATAATTCTTATTCCACACGAGCGAATATCGAATTATTGCGCTCTGCCTAAATTTCTACCAAGCAACAATAGATAGCTTCATTAGGCTATTACGTTGACTTCGAATTATATTTTTAAAGGATTAGAAAAACTTTCCTTATAATCTTTTATTGCTGTACATGAACTGATATGTATGCTAATAGCATTTCAGGCTTCCTCGAGTCTTTCATTTCAGTAAGAATATTTTGTGAATATTAGGCGATGAAATTTGACATGAGTTTATTGGACAAATTGTATATTATTAGAAATAAAAATGTTTAAAAACGAGAGAGATATTCTGGTAAAATAAACAGAAAAGAAACTAGTGTAGAAAATGAACAGTTTTTGTTTTTATTTGCTACTTAAACTATTATTTTGGATTTGGTAGTTTTCAGTAGTTTGATGCATAGAAATTATTATTATTAAGTTTATTTATTTATAAACTTATTTTATGTTAGTTATATATTTTTAAATGGCAGATATGGAATTATTGCGCTGTGCCTAAATTTCTACCAAGCAGAAGTAGATAACTTCATTAACCAATTACGTTGATTTTATTTTTAAAGGATTAGAAAAACTTTATTTATCATCGTTTATTGCTGTGCATGAGCTGATATGTATGCTAATAGCTTTTCAGGCATCTTTGTGTTTTTCATTTCGATAAGAATATTTTGTGAATTTTGCGCTATGAAATTGGAAATGAGCTTATTGGCTAAAACTATATATAATTTGAAATAAAAATGTTGAAATTGAGAGAATGGAGATTATTGATATTAAGTTTATTAGTTTCGAAATTTATATTATGTCAGTTATACATTTTAACCCTTCAAGGAATTTTAAAAATTAGTAATTATTTTGGAAATTTTAAATTAATAAACAATCGGATTCTGGAAGATATCAAATTTTTAAAGTGTAGTAAATAATATAAAAGTCAGCATCCAAATTCAAAAAAAAATTCTTAAATCACTGAGCGCAAGAACTCACAATTAGATATTACCTTGATATAAAGGAATTGTAAGCCATTGCTGTTTAAAATCTCGTAAAATGCATATTAATAAGTTTCGTAAATTATTAAATCAAATTAAAACGATTAATGAATTAATTCTATAGCTTTGACAGAAATAATTATAGCATAGGAATCATAATAGGTTCCTATGCTATATATATATATATATATATATATNTATATATATATACACAACATCTTTAAAATGGTTCATTAATATGTTATTACAATGTTAGAAAGCACTAAAATTTATGGAAATAATCGTGAGAGCTGAGGACGAGAATGTATCGTTTGTTATTTTCTTCCTAGCCTTTGTATCTTTTTAAAAGAATTTTTAAAGTAAGTTTGCTATTTTTTGCTATTTTCTTTTTCCTTGTTTATCCTTCCTATAATTTTGTATTTTTTATCTACAATAATATTTTCGAACTACAAATAAAATCAGCAAATCCACATTTTTACTGAATCACACTTTTACTGAGCTTGTAAAATAAGAAAAAAAATTCTTCTAATTATAAGCAAAAATAAAACTAAAATAAAAAATAAAAGTTTCGAAACACTAATAAAAATACGTGGTCAAGCAAAAAAATGAAACTTGCAAAAAATGTAAGCTTTAATCTATCTTTCAATTAAATAATAACGGTATAAATAAAGTTTTATTGCTGTGTAAAAATAAAACTCCTTATTGTTCTTATCAAATAAAGAAATTTAAAAAATGTGCTCAATTTTGATATTAATTTTAAAATGAAGAATTTATAATTATCATCTCTTTTTTTTATTATCAATTAAAACTTAGCATCCTAGATAAGATATGTGTAAAGCTTTGGATTACACACTTCAATAAAATTAAATCAGTGATTTTGTTTGCTATCCAATTAAAACAGCACCTAAATAAATATCTGATTTTAGTTTTAAAGTTTAAACATTTAAATTTCTGGACGCTTGTAATTAGTTTTGAGTTATACAACCCAATTGTATATAATTTGCAGTTATACATGTCACCATTATGATTACACAAGAAAAGGTATTGAACTAGCCAAAGGTGACTATTACTGGACTGTCTGTATGTTGATTGTACGAGACGTTCATTACACACTATATTACCATATGAGGAGACGGTTGTGAGTTTGGATCGCGGTATTCAATTTTCCTCACTGTCACAGAATTCAATTAATTGCACATAACATGAGTCTAACATCATTTCAGAAGACGGGAATAGTTACGTATAATCAAATACAGTGATTTCACGCATAGCACGAACTGTCAGTTACTTTTCTAAGAAATGTAATAATGTTAATAGATATAAGTTTTCGACAATAAATGATACATCTATTTTGAATAATTTTATGAATTTCAAAATTTCATTCATACGAATATAATTTCTGTCATTTTTGTTTGAAATAAAAGGCGTTTTAATTTAGCAAATATCATGAACATTTATGATAACAAATATTAGCCCTCAGGTTACCAACCGTATTACCGGGAAGACACTACAAAATGACCTCATCACCAGGGAGCGAACCTAGGTAATTGTTTTCGGTAAAAAAAATATAATTCTGGTTAATGAAACCAAAATATACGGTACTTAAGTCATTCATTTGGAAATTTTTCTGTTCATATAGTAACGAATTTTTCGGGAATTTTTGGGTTTTAATAATTATACTTATTATTACCAGAGATATAGTAAAAACTGCAAAACTTAAAAGCAAATTTAACTGAATAAATATTTTTTATGCCATGCTTTGAGGTATCAGAGCAAAATTACCAAATTTTTCTACATTTACATAATTTTATTAGAAATTATAAAATCCTATTTTATTGTTAATTTTTCTACACACTTTACCACAGCAGTACGATAAAAATTACGGAAATTTTGATGCTTCTATACAGCCAGAAATATGGTACACTTTACCATATTTTTGTAGTTTTGACCATAGATTTTTTTCAGTGTGCCATTACATATAGTATATAGTTCTAGAAATCGGATGGAATATCGCAGAAAACTGTTCTTAATGTCGAATTCCACGAAGAAAAAAGCCAAACCCTTTATTTAAATTAATCTTGAACTCTTTTAGCATTACATGTAATACTACTTGAAGCACGAGTAAAGTTCTTCACCGAAAAAATGTGTGGTTAAAAGCACGAGAATATGGTTAAATTTGCCGTATTTCTGGTTCTATGTGAACATTAAAAAGCATGGATCTCTTTACCGAAGTGTTGTGATAATTATTTTGGTAAAATTACAATAAAACATTGTCTTCTAATAAGTGTTAAACTTTGGTAAATGTGGTAAAATTTGGTAATTTTATCATGACACTTTATAACATGACTTTGAAAGTATTTATTCGGTTAAATTTACGTTTTAGTTCAGTATTTTTTCTAAATTTGTGATAATAAGATAATAAGAACCGTTGCTTTAAATACCAGAATTTTCGATAAACTATTTCTTTATGAATGAAAAAACTATCAAATGGATGGTGTTCAATTTCAATGAGTTTTTCAAGTTTTAGAACATGTATTTTTGCCTTATTAAGACGAGTATTTCAAATAATTATTCATAAAAATGTTAAAATTCTATTTAATTTACTGAAAAATAAATGGTTAACTGAAACATCAAGATTTTGTAATCAAAAGTCTTAGAATACAGAAACTAGTATGTAGACGGTATTAAAAGCTTAAATTATTTTTTAAAATAAAACTAACACTAAAATGATTTAAATACATATGTTTGTTTTGAAATTTATAAGTATTAAATTTTTATCGCTTGCTATAGGCATAGAATACTAAACAACACTCATTTAAAAATTAATATAATAATTTGTATTCCGTTAAAACTAACTATTTAATTTTCTGCCCGAAAATGGTCAAAAACTTATTATAGAACAATATAAGCTAACAAATAATTTAAATCAAGTTAAACCGTTATTATTCGTCGTTTCTTAGCCATCAGAAATGTTTCGGAAAAAATATTTCATTAATGGTTTATTTATTTGTTATTTTTCCATATTCAAACAGAACTGTTATATAACCATAAATAAGATGATATTCAAACTGTTAATTGTGAGAAAAAATGTCCAGTTATTGCTTTCACTCAAAGCGGTTGAACAACCAGAGTTTTATCTCACTAGCTAAGCCCATCTAATGAAGTCACTTAGTTTAGGGCAGCTGGGTATATGTTATGGCCCGAAAGGTCTAATAAGTCAATCTCAGAAATGGGGTTCGAGTCCCCAATGTCATTCAACATTATAATGTCATTCAACATTCACATATCATTCAACATTATACAAATTGAGCAGTGACCTGCACTGCTCAATGTTTTACCCTGGACTATTAGAATAAGATACTCTGTCGTGAAGAGATATCGGTACCATAAAGATGCTTTGCACAAAAAAGTCTAATATTTCCAATCTCTTACGACGCCTTAAACAACTAGATAAACTAATTAAACCACATTCCACGGGTGATTTGATAAAACACTACTCAGCCACAGCCTAACCTCAATGACCATTGCTAACGAAAAAACTGGCTCCAATGTGTAGTTTAATTTCATTTTTATGATTTTGAAATCATGCTAAATGTTTCGACGTATAGTTTAAAATGAATGTTTTTTTTTATCATACTAGTTGTAAACGGTTTAAGAACCGCATATATAAAAAATGTGCTTTACCGTAAACTTTATGGCTAATTGAATAGGCATATACAGGTGATTATCAAAATAATGGAAACACTTGTGAATAAAAGGGACATTTAAGAATTCGCTTCATAAGCATTAAAATATAATCTTAGCTACCAGTTTTTTTTAATATAAAAAGTACATATATTAGGTGGTATGAGAGAGCTTTAGCAGAGTTNATATATATATATATATATATATATATATATATATATATATATATATATATATATATATATATATATATATATATATATATATATATATATATATATATATATATATATATATATATATATATATATATATATATATATATATATATATATATATATATATATATATATATATATATATATATATATATATATATATATATATATATATATATATATATATATATATATATATATATATATATATATATATATATATATATATATATATATATATGTATATATATATATATATGTATATATATATATGTATATATATATATATATATATATATATGTATATATATAATAAAATTTCACTAAATATTAAGTTTCTTAGAGTTAATCTTAAATACATTGTAGTGTATTTGGTGGTTTATAATACATTTTAAACTATTCTTTTGTTTTACTTTCAAAATGTTAAATTTAGGTCTTTTCGTGCATAGAATTCTAAATAATATTCATTTTAATATTAATATAACAGTTTGTATTCCGTTAAAACTAATTATTTCATTCTCGGTTCGAAAATGAACAAAAACATATTTTGTAGCAATATCGGCAAACAAATATTTTAAATAATCACGTTCAAAGCGTTAACATCCGTCGTCTCTGCCGTTGATCAGAACACCATTATCAATGAATGATTGATAATTCATTCGAACTATTATAAATGCAGAAGTCACGTATTTTACAATTGTTTGCATTATAATGGTATAATGGCTGCTAACTTCGAAATAATTGATCTCATTCGTCCCCGTCGATCATTAGGGAAATTAAATTTAAATTATTCAAAGGCTCCACGTTTATCTCTGGAACAAAACGCGTCCTGCATCTGGAATCTGGAACAAGTAGAATGGTTTTATTAATTTTTATTCCGAATTATTGTTAATATTTTTGTTTTAAAATAACGTAATTTAATTTGATACAAAGTTTTTATTTAAGTAATAGATGGCAAAATTTAATTCAATAATGAATGTATATTACGTTATTCCCAGTGCATTTCTGGATGGTATCTTGGTGAATTGAATCTTTACAATTTAATTGTGATTTGTAATAAAATGAAAATAACAGGTTACTCATGAAAGCTTACTTAATTCAAAAGGAAGTTATGTATTATTTTAAATTAAATGAAAAAGCATTGAGATTTTTACCAAAAATGATTAATTCTTAAATATAATTTAAAATATTTGTGACACAGAAGTAGACGTTGTAGTTTTTTTTAATAACAATATAAACAGATTTTTATTAATCATTGTTTTTATATCAGAATTATAATATATGCATAAAATATTTGAAATAAATAATATTTTAACCTTTCGATTTTTTTTTCAAACTAAACAAATTTAAATAAACCCTCCCAGGCTACACTGTAAAAAGTTTCAATCAAATTACGGTATAAAATACTGGCACTTTGGGCGTTTCATCTACCGTCAACTTCATTTTTATCGTAAAATATTACAGCGTAATTTTTATAGAAATATTTATTTAATTAGAGTGATTCAGTGATTTAGGAAAATATTACTGTAATAATTGCTGAATATCATGACTTTAGTACTGTGACATTTTTATCATTTTTAATCCCTTTTTACCACATGGTAGAAGAGGATTTTACGGTAAAATGTGCTGGCCCCCTCAGAGTAGGCAATTTTACCGTAACTGGAATTTTTTATAGTGTGCAAGTAATATGTTTAAAGTGTATAAGTAAAAATTTAAAAAAAAATTATATAAGTATTTAATGAATTATACCATCTAAAATAATAATCATCTAAGATAGAAAAAAATATAAAAAGTATGAGACAAATTAATGTCTCGTAAAATTCTCAGCGCATTTCCGGTTGATATCTTCAAAAATTTGTTATTCCGAATTAAAGAGAAATAGCAGGCTACTCATGAAAGCTTACATAATTCCAAACAAACACACGTTTTATTTCAAATTAAAAAAAGATGCATTCTGAAATAAAATTTAAAGTATTTACGACTGGAAAACTAAAGTTTGTTTTTAAATAACAGTAAGATGATATCGATATTTACAATTCAGTTTTGTAATATATATATATATATNCAACTATTTGCAAATTTTATTTTGTTGTTATTTACCGTTTTTTAAATTATTTTGGAGTGTCCGGGGCAGTTGGCATCTCTGTAATAATATAACTAATGCTAACATAATGTTAACTTGCGAAATTGTTTGCTCCAATATTGCTTGATAGGTCAGCTCTGATAGTATAGGAGCCTTAGCCCAGGCTCTTCCGTGGTTGACCACGGTATCATAGGAGTTTATATAATGACTTTTTTTTGTAATACCATAGAATTCTATTTTTTTTTACACTTAGAATAAGAGATAATTACAATTATTATAAAGTTTTGATTTCTGAGCACCGAGTTATGTTACTAGCCTGCTTTGTGAAAAACATCGGCTACTGATACTTTATTATTTCAACTCTGGATATTCAGAGTCGTGTGGAAGATAGCAGCAAAGTAATTTACAGTAAACTCTGTATTTTCTTTCTTCTTTTTTGTTTCATATGTTTTGTGCTATATCTTTCATATGGCGCGAAATCGATATAGTTTCATCAAAAACAATCAACCTGAAAATTGTAAAAGTTATTCCAAACTAATAATTTGATCTTTAAACGGAAATTATTTTGAAAAGAATGAAAATGCAAAAGTATTTAAAATCACCTGACAATCAAAGCTCTCGTTCAATATTATTTTATTTTATAACGTTGTTCAACTCCGTATTGTAATTTTGAACTCGATTCAAAAGAAGAGGTAACTCCTGGGAGTAAGTATAGGGAGAAATTTGGCTTCGTGAGAACTTTTTGATTTAACTTAAGCCTCGTTTGCGTTACATGAAGAGGAAGACCACAAAAACTTCCCACGGTTAGTCTAACGGGAAGGGAACTCTAACTCATGATCCGTCTACCACTGAGTATATTTTACGTCAGCACTGTGGTTGGCGTGAGCAGGGTGTGGAATTCGTATCGACCGGCCCTCGCCGGTTCACTTTGTTGGAAAGCGAACGCTCTATCTCCTGAGCCACCCGCAGTTCTCGTTGGATATTTATTAAAAGCAAAAAATATAAATAAATAAACGTTGAATATGATTGCAAAATAATATTCATGTTACAAGCACAGTCATGTTACAAGCACTGCATTTAACTGACCACTGCCATAGAACAATGCCTTAACCCTGAAGACGCATATGTTCCCCTTTTGAGAACGTATTCTTTTCTGGAAAAAGTCAAAGAAATGTATTTTTTAAATAAAAATTTATTATAGACAATCACGACATCTGAAATCACTACCCAATAGCAACAATATAAATCTGTTTATTTTAATCAAAGAAAAATAATAATAAAATTAAGTTGTTATGAAAGCTTGAGTATCATAAACTCATTATGATACTCATGTTCAAAAGCAAGAATAATAATTTTTTTCCACTCAGTAGATCAAGAAATTGACTTTTTTCTCTTGAGTACTGTAAGAAATTGATATTTTATCAGTTGAGTACTGTAAGAAATTGATATTTTTTCTCTTGAATACATTACATCTCTCTTGGAAAAATTAGAAGTATCGGTTGCAAATCAAGACTTTTTAAAGATATCGTATAAAAAAATATTTTTTTGCGATAATATTTATTTGCGAAAAAAATATATAAAAAATTTTATTAAAAATATCTTCTTTCTTCAGCTCAATGTGGAGATGGAAAAGGACAAGTACCTTGCAGACCTGGAATGTGGATCAATCCTGCCATCATGGCAATTTATCTCTTGATTGCAAACATTCTATTAGTCAACTTACTCATTGCAGTATTCAAGTGAGTAATCTCTCTCTCTCTCTCTCTCTCTCTATATATATATATATATATACATCTGCATATATATATATATATACATCTGCATATATATATATATATACAATATTTTGTTGCGTTAAAATTTACGATAAATATGAATTTTACGGTAAAATGAAATGTACAGGCACTGATTTTCGGAACTTTTTACCATAATTTGATTTGGAATTCGTTACAGTGTGCGTATGAATATTATGCTGTTTTTAATATAAGAGAAAAGTAGTCTATATAAATCAGTTTCTCTTGAGTATTTAGAAAAAAAAAATTGCCGTAGAAATTCAAACAATATTTTAAAATGATTTAATGCTTTCTCTCTATCTTTCATGTAAAGGTTTCATAATATAAATGGATGTTTAAAAAGAAAGTCAAAATTTATAAAAAATTCATTTTTATTCATTGATTCCAGAGTTTCACTGAGAAAACTTTCGGAATAAAACAAGAAAAAAATTCAGATATTCGTAGGTAGGAAAAATAATCTTGAGGAATCTGAATTCAAGATGAATTCTTTTGCCTTGAACCCTATTATTGCAAAATATATTTCAAACTTTTTTTCCTTCTATCATCTGTTTTTTTTTAAAGATTTGTATTCAAACATATTTTTATGTTGACACAAAATGTAAACTTGTATGTCTTCCTAAGTTCAATACAGATTTTATATTTTATAAAGGTAATCCTGTAATTATTAAATTTTATGAGCATATCTTTCAATTTATAGAATTCGCATTAATCATTAACGCACTTTTTTGTTCATGTTACGCTTGTTTTAAGACATTAAATTAATGCTGAATATATTTCATTAATAATTTTTGTACTTTTTTCATTTTTGTAGCTTTGTCTTCATCTCTATAACTTATATTTTTCGAAACAAATATACAAGCATACCTTTATATTTATAAAGCATTCAGGAAACTTCGTTTATTACGCTATAAAGAAATTCTGGATCAAATTACGTCGAAAAATAGCGACACTCACGCTGCTAGTTCTTTTTAGCGTAAAATCCATCCAATCCATCGAATAGGGTTAGCCCATTTAGCATAAAATTCATCGCTACGGATTGTTACAAATCATATATATATCTTATTTTTGAAGTAATAATTATCGTAAAATTACGGAATCACTCTAATTATGTAAATATGACTGTAAAAATTGCTAAAATATTTAACAGAGAAAACAGATTTTACGGTAGATGCATTCAAAGTGCCTGTACTTTATACCGTAATTTGATGGGGATTTTTTTACAGTGTAGCAGATATATAAATATCGATTTTTTTCAATGAAAAGATTGGAAAACATGATTGCTACAAATTTATTTTAAATAAGCTTTTGCATAGCAGTTAATTTTTATTGCCAATGACAGAGAAGTTGACAAAATGTAGCAGGTAAAAACAAAGAACAAGAAGAAAATATAATGGCTCGATAAAGATCCATCTCAACATGGTGTGCTACAGGCAATTTAGCAAACTGCAAAAAAATCTAACTTCGGCATGTGGTCTTAACAATTAAAATACTGTTGTGTTACATATCTTGATAATACTTCAATGTATTGTTTATTAATGCACCCTGAAACAGCATAGGATTTTATTGATTTTGAAGTATTAGAGATAAAAAATTTAATTAGACTGCACTGGTATATTAGTTTTTTAATATAAAATGCTATTAAAAATAGTACAATATGTAGAAATATCATTTCGTATCATTTTTAAAGAGTGACAGAAAAAAGTAATTATTTTTATCATCATTTTTTAATTTAAATTATTTTAAATCCTCATAATCTTTTTTTTTTAATATATTTTATAAAATTTATGTGCTTCAGTAAGTCGATGTTTGCAGATTTTTCTCAAAATTGTAGCCTCAATAGTTCGTTAAATTTTTATTGTTTGTGATGAGATTCTAATTTACAGTAGACAAAATATTTCATCACAATTGTAAATACTGAAAATAAAAGCGTTCATTATTTATAATTTCATTAATTTCAAAAAAATCTTTTCTGTTTATCAAAGCTATAATTTGTTCTTTTCTAAATTCTTATCAAAGATTTATTCTTACAACACTTTATATTATTTTTATTCATGTAATTAACAGTAAGTATTTTACCCAGATATATGTATTAAAACGAAAGATTGATGTATTTAAATAACTCATAATTTATGATAATATTATAGATGGAAAATATTTTTAAACAATTCGAAATACAGCATACAATATATTATCAATTTATAATGCATTAGGTTACTTTAAAAACTATAACTTATGAAATTATAAATCAATATTTCTTTCAATTTATAAAAAATAAATAAATTTTACTGCAACTTACGTGAAAACAATCAGAAAATAGAATTACTTTATATACAATATATTACCACTTTATATTACTTTTAGTTACTTTGAAAACTCGGCATGTGGTCTTAACAATACATTACAAATCAAAGAACTTATGACATTACAAATCAATATACCGTTTAACTTATAAAATAAAATAAATATTGCTGTAACTTACTTGAAAGTTATCACGAAATATGATTACTTTGTATGCAACAAAGTAAAATAGCTTATAGATTTTGCTTCATATTGCATCCAGGCGAAATCTTCATCCCTTTTGATACTGCGAAACAATTTCATGAAACTTAGATCCACGCTTAACTTCTGGTGAAGCAATTTAGTGTTACTCCAAGTAGTAATGAATTTGTGGGATAGCAACGTGATATTATTTCAAATAGGGTTGAATTTTCGGTATAATAATTTGGTATGACATGAAGTAGCATTGAATTTGTTACCTAGCAATTCGATTTGCATTGTAGAAAAATTCACTTATTCTATTATGAAAACTCACTTTAGCTTTATTAATCGTGAGGAAAATAAAGATCCAGCTGTGAATTTTGGACACCCATTGTTAAAGAAGTGTAAAATATTGGATTTTTTTTCATAAAGAATATTTTATTTGAATTATTTAATCATTATTTTGATTGCCCATACACATACTTCCGAATCTTTCATTTGCTAAGAATTGTAGCCAAAATAACATATTTTAAGTTGCAGTTGATTTTTCTTCTAAATCTTCCTTTCAGTATCCTCCCTAAAACAGAAAGAAAATAAATTTACTACATTTATAAAATATAATACTTAATAAAAACAAAATTACTCTTACTACTAATAAATTTTTAACTTTTTAGTAAAAGGCAAGTTTCTCAGTGAAAATAAACAACGGCATTTATTTGTAACGTTTATTTTACACATAAAATACTCATGATATTTTTCATAAATTTTTATCCATATTTTTAATGTAAGACCCTTTATTTTCTTTGTAAGACCCCTTATTTTCTTCTACTTTTAAAAATTCAAAGCGTATTTAAGAGCTAGGGAACCTTTATGTTAATTCCTAAAAATTTTTATAATCTACTTTATATATATTTACATATACTTAAATATTTGCTTAAGTGTGTCCCTTTCAATAAAAATGAAACGAATAGAGTTGTTTAGATCTAGTAATATTATACACTTTTTCATTTATTTTAGATATTTAAAGTAAGTTTAGAGATTGATTTTATTATTCCTCAGAAAATAAATGCAATAAAAAGTGAGATTTAATGCAATACTAAAATAAAAGCTGTGAAGTTGTGAATAATAAAATTGGCACAGAACTTAGTATTTTATTTAAAAAGTATCCTTTAATTTTTTTTAAAAAAATGCATCTAAAGAGTTATTATTTTCGTAAGGTTGCTTAGAGATTTAGCTATTTGCTATTTAACGAATTATCGCTTATTTATTTCTAAATTTACAAAGAATGAGTGAAACATGTTTTCAAAAATATGTTTATATATTAAAAAATTTTTTTTTATAGTTTTTTGTTGATGAAAATATGTCATTGCTTCTTCTCCTCCCAAACACATCAATAATTGCTTCCGTCATGTAAATGAATTAAATAAATAATTCTAAGGTGTAAATGAAGTAAAAAAACAACAAAAAACTCCTATAAGGAGAAAAAAAACTCACTACAGAAACTAAATAATTGAATTAATATGTCAGAGATGTTTATTAAAGAAAATTACCAAAACTTTGATTTGAATAAATAATGTAAATGATGTCATTCTTGGTTGAAAGAAGAAATGGAATAACAATTTGAAATGGTTTCTCAATCTTGTGTTTTGAAATTTCCGTTCATAAATTTAGCATTCAATGCAGTAAAAATTAATTTTTGATAAACTATCAATAATAAGAAGAATATTGTAGCATTATTATAAAACGTGAGACTGAAGTCTATAAAAACTCAAATGAAGGAACCATCTTACTGTTGTCCATCTACCCACGTATTTTTGCCTATTTTATTTAATTAATATATAAATGTATGATGAGAACAATACTTTTTAAAACTTATGTATTAATATTACATATTAATATTATATATTAATGTTATATATTAATATCATATATTATTATTATGTATTAATAGTTTTTGATAGATAAGAATCATTATATCTAACTTAATTTTCAGAAAATGTCTCAAAATATAACATTTCAACCATGATCCATGTTCTCGTTCAATGTTTTCTTCGCTATTTATTTATTCATCAGTAAATAGATCTGTTTGTTCCAACGAATAAATTCATATAAAGAAATGAAATAGAAATTGAGAGATTTTTTTTTATGTTTGTAAATATTAGCTCTAACATTAATTATATAAAAAATTATATTTGGAGCGCTATGTGTGTAAACCAAATCATAAAAATTAACAGTGTGTTGCTAATCATAAAACGTTTGCACTTTCTGTAGGTCAATCAAAACCAAAAAAATTTTATTTTGATTTTATGTATATTTTTTTACTGTTGATGTTAGACAGGATTTAAAGATGCGATTTCTAAAGCAACTTTACACAATTTCATAATAAATTTTATGTAAAAAACTGAATTGATAGACTCATATGAAGATATTGAGAAAAATATTAAACAAAAACATTTATTTGTATTAAATGTTCTATTCCTTAATAATTGAACTGTACTAAATGACGTTACACTGTTTTTCATATTATTCTTTATATGTGTAAGAAATTATACTATATTCAATTAGTAATACTGTATTCGAAAAATATTAAATGAGGAAACCAGCTGAATAAAATAATGAAATTTAATGAGTTTGTTATTTATATCTTCTTCCTTCAAATAACAATGGATGTATAATAAGATATATATTTTGCTCTAGCAATTTTAGAAGAATAGAGTTATGTTGACTGAACCGGGGAATAAGACGTAGTCAATTTTAGAATTTTCTTATTTTTATTAATTAATGAAATAAAGGAAATTAACTGAAATGTCATGATTAGGTATATATTATACTTCTATGCATGCGCTATTATAATCGATCACTGTTTTTTTTCTTCTGCAAGGCGTTTATAATGAAATTTGTTTACAATTATGAACACTCTGAAACGATTAAGCATGAAATGTACCTTCTACTTTTTTTTGCGTTTTATTACATATTGGTTTATTAAGAAATATGAAATTTTACAGAATGATTATATTAATTCAAAGAAAAGCTTTTTTTTAAGTATTAGATTAAATTCTATTGCAAACATAATTTAAATGCATAAATATTCATTTAAATAAAACAAATTAAATCAAACAAATATTTATGCAACAGTTTTTCTTTCATAGTATCTACTTTGAACATGAAACATGAAGTCGTACAATTTAACGAAAACTTTTATAAAATTAGTTTTGCAATAGTATACTTATTAAAATTCCTTGAAGTATTCATGTATTTAAATTGTATTCATTAAATGTTACAACATCTGCTTGCGAAGCTAGGTATTAAATCTAATCCAAATAGCTTAAGGTATTGTTTATTAATTGCATCTATGTCATTTTAAAATATAATGAATCAGATTTGAATATGCTTCACATGTTTTATTTTATTCTCATAACAATTTCTCTTATCAGCAAATGACGAAAGCTTTTTTTTTTATTTTATGATTTTGATCAAATTATTTTTAGAGTAAAAAAATGTATTTAAATAAATTTTTATTATTTTTTTAAGATAATAAATGCAGCCTTTAGGATACATCATTTAACTATGCTTCGAATTAAAACATTTTCCGATCATGTTTTTTTTTTTTAAATATTGCGAAAACTTTCTTTAAACATTTAAAAAATGGAATTTATAGCTGAGTTTATCCTCCATCAAAATAGATTTACCAAACAGAAGCATTATTTGCTGAAAATCTATCTAATAGTAGTGTTAGTAACAGATGAGAAACATTTGATAGAGCTTCTTCGTAAATAAATAACGATATGTAAATACGTTTTGTGTGATGCTATGTATAAACTTTATTTTTGTAAAATAATTGGAGAGATATTTCCTTTTAGTTATTTCTTTCAATATCTTTGTGTAACTGTATTTTCTTCAAGCTGTTAAAATTAATTATTTTTTTCCTTATGCACGCTTAAAAGTTTAATACTTCACTAACATTAAAAAAATTGAAGCATAATTATTTTTGTTATTTCAATACTTATAGTACATTTATTATAATATTTATATTAATATATTAATTATTTCGATATTTTTATACATAACATTACTTTCCTTTTCATAATGAAAATAATATTTGATTTATCAATTAATTTAAGTGCTACATCTACTCTGTGAACCTCATATTGAAAAACCAGGTTCGTTTTATCCATCAATATGTTTTATATATCATGACTCTTTTTTTTATCTCATACATAAAAATAAAAATTTTGAAATAAATTTTCTGTCGCTATAGGGGTGAATATCTATGCCCTTTTATAATCATCATATATATGACCATGTTATTAACGAATCAGCTTTCAAAAATTTTTTGTTCACCTTGCTCAAAAGGGAACAAATTGAAGCGAGCAAAATTGTAGAAGTATACAATGGTGGTAGAAAAAAATTATTCTTTAGTCAATAATCAAAAATGCATTACCACCATTCAAACAAAATACAATGTGATGGTGTGTATAGTAAAAAAAAATAATGGATAACTCGAAATAGTTTCATCAGAGTAGAGCAAAACGCGTAAAAAAATGCAAGTAGCCGCATTCTATGTTACTAGTTATAGGATATGACAAGAAATAAAAAAGAACGCGTAATGAAAAAGTAATAAAAACAAATTTTTTAAAAATGTAAAGAAAAATATTAAAAAAATATAAGAAAAATACTTGAAAAATTATAACTTGATAAAGATAAATAATTAATACTTAAGAAATAGAGCTCATTGCAGAATTAAGATTCACTACTCAATGCGGAATAGGGTTCAATTCCTTTATCAATGCATTGATAATAAAGAACATTATTTTGCTGCACTTAGATTTGGAAAAACATCATTATTTTATTTGTATCAGCTTGAAATATCTATTTTTAATAATATTACATTTGAAGTTTAATTTGTTTTACTAATATATTCAAAGCTATTAGAAATTAGTCTTAATAAAACGTAGAAGTTAGTACATTATTTTGATTATCAATTTGAGTTAAATTTATTATTTTTGGCTTACATAATGAAATTATCATCATTATAAATTTCCTACGCGAGATACTTTATTTAAAAGAAAATTTTAAGACAAAATATAAAGTTTTCTAAGTTTATAGTTACTTCAATGATTTTTTTAACATACTCTTAAATTAGCGCGCATTGTAAATAGCAAAAATAATATATGGGTCAATTGAATATTTTACTATAGTAAGATATAGGTATTAAATAAAAAAGAATCTACTTTTCATAAAGATTAATAGTAGGATTAAAAAAACTCTTATCAATATTTGAGTTGTTAAGGGAAAGAAATATAATATGTTATTAAAATTATTTGAATTAATTATTCAATCTTACATTCGATTTTATTTTATCAACAATCGTGCTTTATTCTGTAACTGTTAGCTAAATAACTGAACCTTATGACATCGTTATAAATGCCGAAAGGGATGGACGTTTTTCTGACAATTTTACGATAAAATATAATAAAAATTTGTGTGAAATTTCTTCGAATTCCTTAACACTGGTAGAAAAAAACAAATACTTTAACTAGGAATACAAACAATATTAAAATTTAGAGAAAATTTTAGACTTACAGGAAAAAAAATGGATTCTACTGTTAGATTTGTATAATAAATATCTCTGAAAATAATAGTCAGAAATTTTTAGACACTATGAATCAAATGCAAATTTAAGATAACTAAAATAGATAAAGATAAAGAACAAGATTCAATGCAGAAAAAAAAGTTTTTGCAGTGGAAAACTTTTAAAAAAATACTAGTCATGAAAGAAAAATAATATATCATTTTTGATTAAAATAAATGTTTTGTGAAGGGGAAGTTAAACATCAGAACAGAGGAAATAAAAAAACACAAAGAAAAGAGCATTAGCAAATATCGAAATAATGATAAAAAAATTAATTTAAAAAATTCCGATAATTAAAAAAAATTAATACTCGTGAGCTATTTTCAAATATATCTTAAATAGATGATATTTGAGGAAATCAAAACTCACTAAATAGTAAGAGAGAATGAGAAATTGAATAATAATAATAATATAACTTTAAAAATATAAATATTGCAGTATTTCTGATTAGCAACCATGAAAGAACTTAAAATCTTTTTCTTTAAAATCAAACAGATTTTTTTTTAAATGCTCAGTTCACGTTATATCTTTCATTCAAATATTGCCATCCTATCAGTTTTTTCTGTGATTTCTATTTAGATTTAATCAGCAAATGGATCCCTCAAGAATACATATTTTTTATCAAATGCTTATATTTAAATGTGTTTGTTTACCTCAACAAATTAAATTAAATGTGATACATTTGATTTTAACAGTTACGATAAAGTATAATAAGCCAAGATTCCTTTTTTTCGAAATATAAATCATAGTATATGAAATTTATTTTTTGAATAGTTTTTAACTGTCAAAGAAAAGTGTTAATATTAAGTTATCACATATTGTAAAGTCTTCTTTCAAACTGCTATATATTACTATGTATAGAAATGGGATATATTATCTCACCCAAAACTTATCATTAATTATTTTCATCTTTTTCTCCTTATTTTTGACTCCAATTCGAAAAAATGTGCATAAAAAATGTAAATATGAGGAATTTCCGTTTACTGAATACTTAAATTAGGAAAAACATTCGTAACAAATAGGGTTTATAGATCAAAGGGTTTAGTAAAACTATTATTAATATTTTTTTACTTCATTGATTTTTTAAATATATTATTACGTTTTGAGGGAAAAACTGGTTTTTTGAAACTAAAAAATTTTTGTAAACAATCTATCTAATTTCACATAAAAACTTTTCTAAGCCCTTTTCTTTAAAAAATATGTATATTACAATGCTGTAAATTACAGTTATTTATAATACTGAAAGTAAATTACAATACTGTACGATCTATTCCTTGTAGGGGGATACAATTACGTTTGTCTGGACCAAAAAAAAAATATTTTGCATAATGAATCCTTCCATCCTGCAATGATGAAACTTTTGTATGATGAACTTGTAAATCAATCGTATTTTTTTTAAAGAAAGTACAATTACCTTTTATACTTTAATAAAACTTTATAAAGGAAACGCTCGTATTATATATTATAAAATGTGAAATCATGCATTCAATAAAATTTATAACAATCATAGCCATATAAAATATTCAATACTAAATAAAACAATAGGATAAATTACAAATCAAATAAAGTAGACTTTCTTTTACCTGACCTAATTGGGAATAACTAAGTGTAACATTGATGTAACACTAACCCACTAACACATTGAATAAAATCAAAGCCAATTAAAAGATTTCATCTATTTTGTAAAAAAAAATTAGAATGGAAGAAGATCTTGCAAAAGCAAAGTGGGGAAAAGTCAAAAACAGTGATACATTATATGATGTGAATATATGTTTTTGGCAAATACAAACTGTATTAAAGGACCTTAAAACTTGTTTAAACTACTCTACAAGAGAGGAAAGAAATGTCAATTTTACGCAAAGAATGTATTTATTTAAAATTTAATGTTCATTAAAATTTGTAATGTTTATTCATAATTTTAATGTTAATTATTAGTTTTAATGTTAAACGTCTTATTTTACCTAATCTAAACATTATTAGGTGTTTTTATTTCTGCAGGGCCTTGTACGGGTGCAATAAAATAGAGGACATTTAAAAGTAAGTCTACTGGCAACATTGAAAAGATGAAGAATAATATTACTCACCTGATTATGATCCTTTGAAAACTGCTGAACAGCTTCTTCTTATTTTCTATCTGCAGAGCACTAATCAGACAGTAGTTTATGGATTACGAATAATGTATTTTTTCACTTACTGAAAACTTCACTAGATTTGAGACAGTAAAAGAAAATATTTAATGTACTGAATACTTTCTCTGATGCGTATAATTTAATCATCAAAAAATAAATAAATAAAAGGAGAATTATACGCATTCATACAGCTTTCATTTATTTGAAGGAATTGTGAATTGAAATATACCGATGTGTTTGTAGTTGTAAATAAAATTGGTTAAAGAGAAATGAGGAAAAACGACTTCTGAGACCACATGTGACGTAGTAACAAAGGCGGAGCAATCATTTTGTTAATTATAACAAGTAACATTATCAATGTTGATCATACTTCGCAATTACAGGAAATATAGTAATTTTTAATGAATGCATTTTTTGAGAGCCTGCATTTCTAAATACTACAGAGCATAAAACTTCTTTATTTGTCCTTTAAATTTTTCATTTGCTTTAATGTTCAGTATAATTTAAGAAAGAAATTATTTACTGATTCTTTCTTTTAAAGTATCAAATCCGAAACTTGTTTGCAATTCTATCAGTTAATTTTCTTTAAATAGAACATACTTTATTAACTATGAGTCACAAGAGCATGAAAGGTTGTCCTTCTTCTTTAAGATTTATAATTAGGAATAAATAAGTAAGAAGCGAAGCATATTTATAAATGAACTAACTAAAAATATTATATGTTGCTTAAGAAAAAAATACTAAAATAATTAGTACAAGAAAAAAGAAATTATATTTAAATAAATTTTTTATATTTTATATAATTTTTTATATAATTTTTTAATATAATTTTTTATATAAAATTATATTTTAAAAAAACATAATTTGATTTTATTTATAATAAACTACATTTGTTGCGTATATTTTAATATTTTGCATAGTAAGCATTAGAAGAATCTTATTGATATATTTATTAATATATAAGGTAAAAAATAAAAATTTAAAAAAAACTTATTTTTCTTATTTTGCAGCTTGCTCCGAGTATATAATTTCATGTTGAAATAAATGCATTTCAACTTCATCTTCTATCATTATTTTCGTGCTTTTGTTTATGGTAACAAAAGGGATAATAATTTAAAATTAATTCCAGTATTTCTTAAATCGAAATAAATAAATATTTCTTTAATGGACTAAAAACTGAAACACATATATGAATATATTGAGCCAATATTGTACATGAAGTAATACTAATATGAATCATTGTGTATTATCACAATATATTGTCTCATCAATTATATTATGTGATTCTTGTATACAAGTAAATTTAAGTAAGTAAGTACTGCATAGAAAGTAACATAGAAAAAATCGAAGTTGTAATTAAAATACTCAAAAGTTAAATTTAAATAATATGAAGTAAACTATATAATATTTATAAAAACTACGATTGCGCAATTTGAGTTATATTCTATGTTATTGGGAAAATATGTAACGACAATAACTAAATTATGCAATATTATTGAAAATTTTATGCAAAAACAATGACTAAATACATAAATATACAACTAGTTAATCTAATTATTTAAAACAAATATCTTTTTTCTTGAGCACCAACGTCTTCAGCGTTTGTAATTAATTTCTCTTGAAAAACAATGAATTAAATTAAAATTTACGAAAATAATTGTTGTTTTGACTTAAATTACAAAAATTTGAATCCAAACACTCACCTTTAGAATTAATCTAAGCCCTTGGTAAAATGCAATATTTATTATTAATAAATAAGTATTTTTAATTAATTATTTTTTCGCTAAAATTCGTTATAAACCGGTGTTTAACTCATATCTTTTACCAAACAGTTTATTGAGACATTTGTTTATTTTTACAACATATAAATGTGGTGCGCAAAAGCAGCTCTTTATATTTCTGTTATAACTCTGAAAAAGTTATTCTTTATGGAACTGTCTACCTATTATTTTCTTAATTATTCCACTTTAAGCTTATTTTCAAGCTTATTCCTGTCAGTGTCATAAGGCGTCAGAATGCATAAATTTCTCAATAGTATGCATATATTTCATTGGTTTTTTACAGTATATAAGCAACGCTTATGGCAAACTAACTTTAATTAATTAACTTTCTTAACGTATAGTAAAATTGTTTGTATTTCTTACTCAGGTTTGTATACCTTACTATATCTTACTCAAGTATTCATTTATGAGACATTTAACTGTTGGAAGAAAGTAAATATTCCCCTAATTTTTTCATTATTTTTTATTTAGTTTTTCACTACGTTTTGTTGGCTCATAACACGTAAGTGAATTATTAAATAGATTCATATGTAATCCATAGATATAAGATAAATGAACGGAAAAAGAATTAACAGATATATTATTAGGACTTTAATTAAAATAAAAGAATCTAACAATAAATATGTTATTGGAAAAATAAATATTGGCTTGGACTATTGGAAAAAGGGCTGACTACATTTATAGCAGTGATTATCAATCTAGTTTCAATTAGGGAGTGGTAAAGTTTTCTAAATAAATGTTAAAAGTAATTATCAACCTGGCGTATTTTTGGGAAAAACAAAATATATCATGAAATAATTAAATTTGCTTTCCTTAGTCTCTAAATACAAATACTTTAAAATTGTGAAAAGTTAAAGAAGTGCGTAACCAGTTGGAAAATCTTAAAGCCAACAAATAGAAAAGTAAACTAATTCTGATATTTCATTTTCAAAAATAGCAAATCGTACTCTCCCTTTTTTCTTGCTTTCTTTAGAGCTAAAAGCAAAAATTTGTGCGATTCCTAGCTTTCAATTACTTTTCCGTAAACATCTTTATATGCGTTATGCGTCAATTAATTTTCTTCAAATTGACTGATAAATAGTACTTTCTCTACTAAAAATTCGGTTATAAGCTATTTTATAATTTATAAGTTACTGCTTGATGATATTAAAATATAAATTAAATAAATTATTCAAATGAGTGAAAAGTTTTACATTTTAAGTTCTTATGCATGATGAAAAAAGCAACCGTGAAATTAAATAATTTCTTCGAATTACAAATTCTTATATATGTTTGTAATCTATATATTATTAAAATAATAACAATAATTAACAGCTGTAAAAAAAGTAATACTAATAATTTTTCTTTCACCGTTCGTAAAAGGTGTGAATTATTTTTTTTTCCATAAATATTAGTAACAATTACTTATCAATAACTAAAACTAATACTTATTATATTAAGTATAAAATTAATAATTGTAAGTTTTCTAATTCTAAAATTTCAATTATTTTAAATAATTTTAAAAGCTAACAAGCAATATAACATTCAAATAGTAAAATAAATTCTAATAGTTTAATTTAAATAACGCAAAGAAAATAAATGCAAATTAAACGAGGGTCATTTTTAAAGTAAGAACTGATTGCGCATCGTGTCAGCGCATCCTTTCAAGTGACGTCAGTTCAAGGTCGACAACTGTTTTCAAGTCTCTCACTTTCATTTCAAGCCTCTGCCAGTGTTGGTTATATGATTATACCGATTCAATTGTCACCATGTCAATCAGTTATCCCACCGATTGTAAAGTTTGTTCAGCCATTCGATTTTTAAAAGGAAAAAAAAATATATCCTGCTCAAATTTACCACCAGTTTATTAAAGATTATGGTGAAAGAGTAATGAATGATGGAAAAGAACATAAATGGTAAAGGCTTTCCAATGAAGAAAGAACAAAAGTTCATGAGGAAGAACGATCTGAATGGTCTATTGTAATTGATAATTACTCGTCCTTCACATATAGCCCTGACTTAGCACAATCAGAAGTTCATATGTTCCTAAAACTTAAGGAATTGTTTGGTGGAAAGCGTTGGAAAAATGATGGCATGTTGAAAGAAACTGTTACTAACTGGTTTAACGGCCAGGCTATAGAGCTCTTTGAGGATTGGATCTAAAAGCTGGTGCCACTACTTCCCAAATGTTTCAATAATTTTAATGGTAACCATATTAATAAGTGAATGAGTGTTCATATTTTAGTTTGTGATACAATTTACGGTTAGATATAAAGTTTCTCTTTCTCCATTTAAAAACAGTTCTCACTCAAAAAATGATGGTCACGCTACATAAAAATAGAGATAAAATGTGAAAATATTTTATGAAATTCGTCTAAAGACTAATACATCTTTTAAATCATTGATTTTTCATAGTTATTTTGTTTTTTCTTAGTTCAACTCAAAATTTTAGAAATATACTTACAATTTCAAAGAAATCCTTGATAAGCACTGAAGTTTTACTGAATTGAACAAAAAAGGAATGTATACATACCATTTTCAGTCAAGATATGCCTCTATTTTTAGCTTTAAAATAAACTAATATTATTATCAATAGGGTAGCATAATTATAGTAATATAATATAAAGCTAAGCATAGCTAAATTAATAAGGGATTTTGAATCTTAAAAGGCGTAGAATTTGAACAATTATGTCTTTGAAGAATTATGTAATATTTACTAGAAACTAGATAAACTCTTATTATTTAAAAAATATTGAACTTTTCATTTTTTTATTTTCATTTTTACATTTATGGCAATCAATAAGTGATATCTTACTAGTCTGTTTACGTTAGTTTTTCATGAAATCAAAAAAAAAAATGCTTTTTAAAATAAACTTTAAAACTTGTTCTTTTTAACAATATAAGCACAGAATAGTTCATATAACTGTCATAATTCTATTAAAGTTATATTTTAATGTGCTAAATCTTAGTTATATACATACTGAAATTCATAGCGTTATTTCTAATGAAAGTCATCAATATTTGGCAAGGTAATATTACTATCAATAAATAATTTTAACTTTTTATTTCATAAAACACGGGTGCGAAAGAACTAATTGATTAAAAATATATATACAGCTTTTAATACAGATGAAACAAGTATACGAAATATTATGTTGTGACTAAATTTAAAGACAAAGAATTATATCCTAACTAAATACTCTTAAATGTAGTGCGTTGTTTTAATAGTTAAAATCATTTAATTCATTCTTTTGTATCAATTTTGTTTATTTTTTAGCTTGACAAATTACTACAATTTCCATAAATTTCAAGTTAAGAATGAAAGTAAAAATGAGTCATGAAGAGTAGATTTATCCAATCAAGAGTTTTAAAATAAAATTCGTTT
Source organism: Parasteatoda tepidariorum (assembly GCF_043381705.1). NCBI lineage: Eukaryota > Metazoa > Arthropoda > Arachnida > Araneae > Theridiidae > Parasteatoda > Parasteatoda tepidariorum. Next base: position 24,909,000 of record NC_092215.1, read on the forward strand.
CACTTTTTTTCATTACAACGATTCTTAAACCGAATTTAAATATACTTGAATGTTTATTAATGAGACCTCAATTGTTTATCACGATATATTAGGACCCAAAAATGCTTCGTTTTAAAAATTAATGAGGTCAATTTAGAATGAAATCTGCTTCTGGGAAATCCGAAAATAGAAATACAGGTTCATAATGAGAAACAAAAATAGTTTTAAAAGTCTGATCAGTTTCGAGAGCGAAATCAACGTCATTCTATATAGTATGACAACCTCACATTTATTCCAAAACTTTTATTTACTTATTTTTATGACAAAATATCTAAAATTTTATGAAATTTCAAGCAAGAAAATAATTTTTAAAAGCTACATGAAAAACATATTTCTATCAATGAGATCAAAAACATTTCTCTTGCATTTCTTATTTATTTGCATTACAAAGATTTTAAATTACTTTCATAAATAAACTTTCATGGTGAACTTTTATCAACCTCGTTATGCAATCCAACAATATTTTCTGAGAACTAAAAAATTTTCCTCAGTTTAATTTAAAAAAAAAAAAGGAAAATATAAGTTTATAATAAGTAAAAAGATTTGTTTGATGTTTTCTACAGTTATGCGAAATCCGCAAAATCCTTATTTTAAGATCATTCCAGTAATTTTAATGTAAAATGACTCGAGTTTAAAAAGGGCATCAGAACTTTCTTTGCAATAAAAAACGCTGACCAGCTGGATGAAATGCTTTGGATATAGGAAACGATATCGTTACCATTAGGCAATTTTTGCTGCTTAGCTAGATGGAAAGAGATCAACTTAAAAGGGGAAGAAACATACACAAAGAGAGAGAAAAAGAAAGTAAAATAAGCGAAGAAATTGTATGAGGTAAAAATACGAACATTTTTCTAGTGATACTTAAAAGTAGACTTCCTTATTATTGATCGCTTCTATTGCCGGGTTGACAGACATGAAATATAGATGGCAACTCTGTATTTCAAGACTTTTTCAGAGGTCACTACAACTTTTTATGCTTTTTAAGGGGTCTTTTTTGTTCTTACTGAAGCCATTTCTTTTTTTTTTTCTTTTCCAGTACCGGCAACTATTTCTTCTTTGTGGATTCTTGAATGGAGCAAAAGGAATATCCTTTCTTACGCCTGTTCATTGAAAACAGAGAAGAATTAAATTGACACCTCTTTCTTCGAGCTCCAGCTGTAGAGAGAGTGAAGTAGAGAAAATAAACCTCTTAACAAATTTGTCCAAATGAAAAAGTGTTAGTTGGAAATGAAACAGGAAATTAGAACAGAATTCTGATTTTCTAATAAATTGACCCATCACAAGGGAGTTCAATTGGCTGATTTCATATCAAGCTTTTCTCACTTAAATTTGAGCTAAAGGCTTTGAAGTCATTTAGATCATTTTATCATACTGGCAAAATGCATCGAAAATAAAATTCAAGCAATTTAAGTCAAAACAATTTACAAGTCATTGAAATTCTAAACAAAGAAACGATGGAAAATTTTTTATCGGATAAATGCAACAATTATATAAAATATTTCTATTTATTCACAAAATATGTTAAATGTCTTTGTTATAGCAAAATTCATGCCTAAAAAATCTTAATCGTTGGTTTGTAAAAAGCAGATCGCTGAAAACACTGCTCCATTGCACAACCATTTTTGCATTTACAGTCATTTATTACTGCTCATTTATTGAGGCTACATTATCAACAGATACTGTCCAGCATATTACTATAAATTTATTGAGTTATTTTGACATAATCACAATGTAAGGCTCGAAAAAGACAGTAGCAAACGTGAATTGATTTCTTTACATAGACTGCGTATATCGCAGTGTTAAGTATGATACAGTACAGCCAGTTCCAGTTTCCATGCTATCTAACTTAACATCCGATTAATCAAACAACGCACTGGTTCTAAGTGAACCATTAAAACATCAATGTTTAATCATTTCTTTTGCAATAATATTTCACTTATTACTAAAAGAAACAAACTATGGAAAAATAATAAAGCTTTAGGACGCCATGCATAATGGCAAAAATGATAGAAAGCTATAGTTATGCGGGAAACCAAAAACAAAATCTTTCTATAATTAGATTTTCTTAGTTAAATGCAAAAAATATTTTATAAGTAATAACACAAATGAAAACTTATTAACGCAGAACGAAGAAAAATGTTTTAAGCTACAATATCAACATCTATAGTCTAACCCAATACTGCACATTTATTGAGTTATTTTGATACAACCATAGTTTAAAGCTCAAAACAGACAGTTGAAACGTAATTTGATTTCCCTGCATACACAGTGCATATTCACCTTTTTAAGTATGACACAGTATATCAGATTTCAATTTCCATGCTATTAAACATAAGAATTGATTAATCAATCAACCCACTGGTTCCAAGTTAACCATTAATCCGTCAATGTTCAATACTCACTGTTTCAATGATATTTCGAACGTATATAGAAATGTCTAAAAGGACTAGAAATGGAAAATAATTATAAAAACAAAAACAATGCGGTTTTAAATTATTCCCTCCATTTGAAAAGAATAGGAAAAAGAAAAAAAAAGGAAAAAAGGTTTAGGGTGCAATGCAGAATGCCAAAAATGATAAAATCCTACGATTATATACAAGTAAAAAGTCTTTCTACAATAGTACTTTATTAGACAAATACAAAAAAAATCAAATTAGAAATTTCTAAGCGGAACAGGAAAAAATATTTTTGGCTACAGTATCAACATACGCTACCTCACATATTACTGTCCGCTTATTGAATTATTGAATTATATTGTCTATTTATTGAATTATTTGACATAATCATGGAAGAAAGCTAGAAACAGGCAGTAGCAAACGTAGTTTTATTTCTTTACATAGACTACGTATATCACTGTGTTATGTATGGCACAGTATAGGCGGTTTTCGCGCTATTAAACTTAACATTCGATTAATCGAACAACCCACTAGAAGTTAACCATTCAGCCATTAATGTACAATTCTCACTTTTGCAGCAATATTTCGTATATTATTAAAAAAATACCGGAACTGGAAAAGAATAAGAACAATTAAAAATTGTTGCCTGAAAATCTACACTAAATTTGATAAAAAAATGAAAAAAATAGAAAAAATAATAAAGATTTAGGACGGAATGCATAATGACAAAAATAATAGAAAGCTGCAATTATGTGAGAAACCGAGAAAAAATACCTTTTTTAATTGTATTTTCTTTTGCTAAATGTAGAAAAAAAATTAATAAGTAATAATTCAAATTAAAACTTTTCTGGGCCGAGCAGATCTCTTTTCAAGACAAACTTAAACACGGATATATGCTACAATGTCAACCATACATGTACTGTTGTCATTGATGAAATTTAAAAGCATTAAAGACTTCTTAATGTCATATTTATAATTAAATTTCAGCGAATTTAAGTTTGCCCACTCATAATAATAAGATTCCATCTTAGTTATTCACGATACATTCTTTCGATCAAGAGTTATTAGCGTGTTGCAAATTTTTAACTGGTTTGCACTCTATTCTTATTCTTAAACACGAAAACCTGCAAAAAGATTAAAAATATATTAGTTTAATTTTAAACCAATTGTAATTTTAGAATTAACGATAAAAGCAATATTTCCGAGACGCATTATTTTTCGTTTAATATGAATAAGCTAGGTACTAAACAAATTATCTTTTAAATATACAAAATTAAACCCAAGGTTACGAATGTTTACTAAAATTTATAAATAGTTACAGAGTTAGTTATTTACAGAGAAAACGTAACTTGATTTATTGTCTACTATATTTACCCAGACTGAAGTAGGGACAGCCCAAAACGTCAGTAAGTTTTCTAGTTTTGCTATATTTCGAATTGAGTGTATTTAAATATTACCTTACGCAAACATTTCCAGAAATGTAAAAGTAAATATTCAAAGAAAACATGATGTTTGAGTTTAAATATTTCCAATAAAATATGGTCTGCTTATGATTGAATCAGCTTCGTGACTGAAGACTTAATCTTTCTTACTTTTTTTAAATTTTTTTATTCTTTCTTTATTTATTTATTTACTACTAAAGGATTGATATATGCATTTGCAAGAAAATCGATAATCTGGTTGTTCCGACAGCCATATTTTAAGATTTGCAGGTGTTCTTTTCGCTTCCAAATATTAAAATTTTCACCATGCTTTGTTTTTTAAGTCCTATTTATTTTTTATTTCAAATTTAATGCGTCTTAAAAGTAGTGCTTACAAATTTTAAATTGCTGACTCTTCTTACCTAAAAGTCTTTTAAATTGCAAGATGTTTAATCGTAATTAGATATCCCTTTTTGTTTGTATAAAATACACAAAAACCTATCGAACTAAGAGTCATATGACCGGGATAGCCTGGTTGGTAGGGCGTTGGGCCCATGTCCAAGAGGTCGCGAGTTTGATCCTTGCAGACCGAAGATTCCCTGTGTAGTAGATGGTGACTGCTATATTTTAAATCTGTTGGTTCAAAGTCCACCATGTTCCCATAACAAATTATACCGCTGGGGGTACTGAATTGGAGATTGATTGAGCTCTGGTTCAGGTCAAAATTACTATCTATGTATGAATTAATGAATGTATAAAGAGGTCTAACTTTTAAACTGGTTATGATGTGTGTGTGACTGAAGACGTATTATTGGCCATAGATGGCGCCACTGAGAAATAAGAAGCGCACCATCTGCCTTATATACGAATGGTTTCACCAAGCTGGCTTTCTGGATTGGCAAGTAGCATTAGAAGCAACAGTATACTATCATATGGTTATTTTTTAGCATTAATCTAATCGATTTTGTCCTTCATGTTATATTTAAATTATATTTGACAAAAATACAGAATTTTGAAATTTAAGCATTTCTCTTTTCATGTAACCATTCACGTCTATTTATCACCATTTATATTATTTATGTTTACCATTCCATTTTCAGCACCATTAAGATTTTGAAAGTAATGTTATACGTAATTATTTATTGTATTAAACATCACAGAAGTTGTCATTTTCAGCATTTTTTTAATTTTCTTTACCACTCATATCTTTTAAGAATAAAGTTTTTAGTTTTTCTAGTATTATTGCTTTCATTTTACCATTTATTATTATATTAATAACTTCTGTTGTTGAAGTTTTCAAATACAAATACTGAAGTAAGGAATTAGGTTTATATATAAATAATTAAATTTTATTTTTTCGGATGTAGTAATTTTTGAAGAATTTTAGGCAAATTCCGTTTGAGTTCTCTTGATGTATCAATCATTATGATCTGAACCGTTGTATCATAATCATTGTGTCATAACCATCAGAATCAAAAATGCATTTTTCTTCAATTTACTTATACAATTATAAGACCTATAAACATAAATAAAAATTGATATCGTCTCTAAAAATTGCATCGGAAAATTGTATTGAATTTTCTAACACTTTTAATGCTTAAGAATTCAATAAAACCGAATGCATTTTTGGGTTCCACAAAAAATATTGTTAAAGCAGGAAATCAAAACGAATTTCTGTAGAATATACAAGGTGAGATTCTTTAGAATTATATAGCATACTACAATGCCAAGGAATTGAAACGAAGCTAAATTATTGTAAATATGATTCATGGGTGGTTTGGATAATGTTTTAATAACGATAATCATGTACAGTGCTCCAAGAAAACGGACCACCAGAATAACTTTTGATCTAATGATCTTCACATTCTAGGACTCAATCATAATGATTAGAAGAGGTGACCTCAAATATGCTAATTCATTAGTGCAGTAGATATTTTAAGCTTCGAAATCAGACACTAAAATTTAATTTCTCTGAATAAACATGCTTTTTTTTAACATATTCGGATTTCTGACCCCAAAATATAGGGGTTAGACGCCATCTGGGAAATATGGTCACCATAGTTTAGTTAGAAGAGCGATCCAAAGTATGGGCCCCTTACTGTTGTTTAACAAAAAGCAATTGCTTCACAAAAGAGAAATAAAAAAAAACAAAAGATATCAATTATTAATTTAACCTATTTTAGGATGCTACAAAATGTTCAAATTTGGAACTTAAATAATACGTTATTTTTATTTATTTATCTTTTTAAGTTGGTAACTTCTAAAAACACCAGTTTTAGATGCTGTTTTGATATTTGCATACTATCTATAAATTATTACACTTAATATTAAGTTATAAATTATTACACAAAGATATTACGCTTATTTAAATTATTACACTCATTTGTTATAAATTATTACTCATAGATTATAAATTATTACACTATAAGTTATTGCTTACACTTTTAAGAATCATAATGAAATTTTTTTGAAAATAAATTCATGTCGTTAACATAAATAGCAACAAAGCTAGATCCATGTACATTGCTTAGTCCTGTACAATACTTCTTATTTTTTTAAAATCTTACAAACGAGTGACATTTACAGATTTAAATTATGTCTTAAGACTCACACTTTTGTTGAAGTAGTCTACTTATTTCCTCATAATAGTAGTTGCTTAATAACGACAAGTGAAGCAACCAAAATTAAAACACAAGGGACTTCGATTATTTTGAAATCACATCTGAGGCTTAAGAAACCGTTAAATCAGTGGACCTTTTAATTAAATGCATATTATTGTACAAATTACGGTATAGTATTTTATGGTAAAAATAGATTTTACTTTAATATGGATTTTAGGATGATGCACCAAAAATGTCAGTACTTTATACAGTATTTTTTACAGTGTAGTTTAAGGAAGCGTTTCATTTTAACGTAAGAAATTATTTCTAGTCATTTCTATTCTCTATTACAAAAGTCTTGAACTTTGAAAATGCCAGTTTTAGAGGTTATTTTTAAATTGTGCGCAGTATATAAATAATTACACTCACTTCAAAAATTACACCAACTTTAAAAAATTGCACTGAAAACACTTTGAAAATGAATTAATGTCATTTACATAAATCGAAACAAAGTTAGGTATATGAACATTGCTTTTTCTATTGTACAATACGCCTTATTGTTAAAAATGTCTTTTTTAATTTCTTACAAAACAAAGATAGTCGTAACGAGGGACATTTACAGGTTTAAATTATGTCTTTAAGACTCACACTATTGTTAAAACCGTCTACTTATTTCCTCATAATAGAAGTTGTTTAACAAAGACAAGTGAAGCAGCCGAAAAAGAAAACGCAAGGGACGTCGATTATTTTTTAAAAGCGCATTTCAGGCTTATAGGATCTATCTAATCCTCCAAGCGTAATTTTTCACGTCAAGTAATAAAGAGGACTGTTTCTTGAGATTAAGGAAGCGTCTTTGAAGTTGAAAGATACATTACAGATGCTCGAATCTTTATAGTTTTCCACCTAACTGCAATTTACTGAGTCTTTAAAAAGATATATAACACTGATATATAGATGAGGATTACTTTTGCCAAATGCCTAATATATAGAAGAAAGTGTTTATATTCTCAAATCCATCACAAAGTTTCATATTCTTTTTTAGAATATGCTCAAAGATCTAGGTAAATGTATTTGGTATACAAGTTCTTAGATATCATTAAAGAAATAGATAATTGCTTACGGTGATTGAATGTATAATTTTTGCTTTTAAACTAATAGAAATGGTTGCACAAGGCAGGAGGTAAAAATATAGAATTTTTGCCAACTGCGCTATGTATTGAATAAAAATTTTTATATTCTTGGATCCTTCTCCAAAGTTCAGGTTGTTACTTAGAATATAATCCGAGAAGTATGAAAAATTTATTAGTGGTAAATATGCTATTAGAGAGTATTATTATGTATTGAATAAATGTGTATATATTCTTGGATCCTTCTCCAAGTTTCAGGTTGTTTTCTAGAATATAATCCGAAGTGTATGCATATTTATAATTGGTAAATATGCGATTAGATATGATTAGAATAATGCATTATGTATTGCTGAAAGAGGAATTATTTTATCAAATTATTTTCTACCGAATTTCTAAGCAAGAAAACAGATTTCATAGCAAGTCTCTGAAATTTGCATGTTCTTCAACACATGCTTTTTTTTAATTTTTCTTCATTTTCCATTAACTAATAAAATTTGATGGAAAGAAAGTAAAATTACTTTTAATATATGCGACATTATATGAAGAAATTTATTCGATGGAGTCTTTTTAATTTACATTAACTAATTAGATGTAAAAGAACTGAAACAAAACCAGTAAAATATATGGTCAATAAGACCAATAAGTGCAATAATTAATTAGCTTCTCAATTCGTTTATATTAACTATTTTTCTGATGAATCATTAAGAAACAATGTTAAAAAAGATACTTGATTGCTGCAATAATTATATTTGCACACTTTTATACAAACATAAATTAATTTAATTTTTCTACGACCCTATAAATTTCTGATAATAACAAATTGAACTATTTCAAATTCAACAAGAAAAACTGCCAAGGGCAATATAGTACAAAAATCTTAAATTATATTTAAAAAAAAAAATTTCAAATGCGATTTAGAAATAGAATTGACTTTTACGCATAACACTTTCAGGAAATGTAAAAGTCATTTTTTTTAATTTCAATATCTTACAAAATTATTAAATTATATTTATCGAAGAAATCTGAAAATGCGATTTAGAAGTGGAATTTACTTTTATGCGTAACTTTTATGCAGGAATCACAAAAGGTAATTTTTTACTTTAATATCTTACAAAAATGCTAAATTATATTTGACAAGGAAATTTGCAAATAAGGATTAGAAGAAACACGATTAAAATTGTGGATATAGAAGAAACTGAAAAGAATCAGTTAAATATAAGATTGTTGTGACTAACATATGCGTTATTGGTCAAGTAATACTTTTACATAAATAACGCACGAATAAAATATTTAAGAAACATTCACAACAAAAATATTTAATTGCAGTCGCAACATATTAAAAAATATTTAGTTTGTTCTTACAAGAACGTAAATGCTAATTACACATTGATCAATTCCAGATTCTGCAAGAATAACTACAAAACGCAACATTTCGTCAATATTAAAACATTTCGTATAACGCACAAAAATGTTAAAATAAATGAAATAAAAAATAGTAAATTCAATTTAGAGACAAAATTTACTTTTACATGTAACAATTTCAGCAAATCAATACACATTTTTCTGAATATAATTCCCAATCGTTTGTAACAAAATAAACCAAATTATTTGTCTCACTCTTTCTTAACAGGAAAAAAGTAACTTCCATAACAAGTCTCCGAAATTTGCATACTCTTGAAAGCAAGTCTCTTATCTTCCATAAACTAATAAAAATTGGACGGAAAGAAAGTAAAATTACTCTTAATATACGTGAATATATGAAGACATTGATTCGATGGGGTCTTTTTAATTTTCATTCACTAATTACATTAGATGTAGAAGAACCGAAACAAAGTCAGTAAAATATAAGATTGGCGAGACCAATATATGGATTACTTGGCCCTTTAATGGGTTTAATTAAACTACACATCTATTAAATCTCGGGAATTTGGCCATGCAATTAAGGACAAATTCTAATCTATCCAGTTTCTCAAAATATCAATACTTTCTTAAAGTAGGGAAACAAGTAAGAAATACGCGTATGATTAAAAAAATAAACAAGAACATCTTCATTGCCTGAAATACTTTGCTAGTCAATCTTTCTTTTATACTTGTACTTTAGATTAACGTAATGAATGTAGCTGTACTTGATTAAAGCTGAATAATTCGACTTTGTTTACTTTGATTATTCTTTTTAGCGTCTTCTATTTCTAGTTTCATTATTTATAAGCAAGAATTTAATTTCTTAGAACTATGTACGCAATATTAAGTGGAATTTCGAGGTAAGCTTTGTCTCTTTTTTGATCGAAAATCTTTTATTTGAAAAGAATTGTATTATTACTAACTACTTGACGTAGGACAATTTTATTACGATGTTCCTAAAATGTTAAATTCGATAAAGATAAGATTTTTCTGCTTTTTCTCATTTGAAGCGGAAAGGAAAAGTTTGATTATTAAATAATAAAATATTTTTTTGTTCATAAATGCATTTCTTATTTTAGTTTTAATGCAAGCAATGGATTTTATTGAATCCTTACCTTTTTCTAGAAGGGCACACCGCATTTTTAATTGCATATAAAAATTGAAAGTTCCAGCCGATATTTGTACAGTAGCATGCAGATAAGAATATTTTAGAATCGTTCAAATCAAATGGCATACGGATAAGTTCAGAAAAATGTAATTCAATACATATATATATATATATGTATACATATATATATGTATATATATATATGTATATATATAGGGCCCTATAAATTATGCGGAAATTTTTTAAAAATTATGCGGCTAGAATGCGGCGATTTCTAAAAATTATGCGGCAAGGATGCGGTGTCTTTTAAAAATTATGCATGCAGGTTGCGAATGACCCAGAAAACAATTGAAACTGAAAAAAAAAATCTCTTAAAAAAGTTCAACTTTCTTTCCTGCTTCAATAAAAAATTTTTTCAATGAATACAGTAAAGATTTGAACTAAATTACCCTCTTATGTATTGTACATCCATTTTCTACATCAGAACAATTATTAAAGTTTATTAAAATGAGAGAAGTTAGTCCAGAAGCTGCGCTTTCTTTCAAACTCTGTCTTTGTTTTGTGAAAATTTGGCCGTAGCAGGATACAGCTCTTTCACAATCTACTGAATTAGGAAGCACTGAGAGCACTTGTCGTGCTTTTTTTGTAAGTTCTGGAAATCTCTCTGAGACTAGCTCTGAATTCCAGAATCTAATTAAGTCCTGGTTTGAACATTCTTTTACATATTCTTTGTAAGCAGCATACTCGAGTTTTATATCTTGACCACTCATTCCTGGAATATTCTTGAATACATCGTCGTCTTCAATATTGAGGTTGACTATTTGTTCTGGATCGAAAACTCGAGCAGCTTTCATGAAGTTTAATGCAGGTTGACTAAACTTGGGCTCGCGTTTTTTGAATACGTCTAGTTCTGGAGAGTAGTAAGTATTCAACTTTGCAATTGTTTTGTGAAACACTTCTTGAAGAAATACGTTGCGTGAATCTTTTCGT
>NC_092215.1:24920201-24956392 GCF_043381705.1 Parasteatoda tepidariorum
TAGTTTGATAGATAGAAAAATAGGTATATGTTTCCTTGTACTAGGTAAATGAGAAATAGATAGTAATAAATTATATTTAGAATCCCCAAATGGGCAACAACTTGAACCTATATGAAAGCGATTAAATCTCGTGCAGAAAATTTCTATGCCAAAAAAGGAAAATGATGGAATAAACGAAAAAGATCGTGAAATGGAACATAATTTAATAAATTTTTACCAAAAATTAAAAATGTAGAATTTTAATTATCCTTTAAAATTACAGAGCACTTTGTTTTTAAATAAATTAATTGAAATGCTTAAAATATACGTATCGTATAATTTTTAGAAAAAGTTACATTTAAAAGGTATATAGAAATATTAGTTGATTTAGCAAAACTTTATTACTACTACTTTGATGTTATTAATTATATTTGCTAACGTATCTTCAATTAAAACGTGAGTAAATAAGACCTTGGTTGATTTCGTTTCGTAAATGTATTTAAATTTATGTTTAAAAATAAATTATTCAGTCGGAACTCCGCAAACGAGCGAAAAAAATAATAAAAAAGTTTAATTAAAAGTTAAGCTAAATTTTCAAAGTGAACGTGCATTGCACTTTAATAAAATTAGGTTAAATCAAAGTTTTATTTAATTAAAATATATTCTTAATTAAATTTTATTACTAAGTTATTCCCATAATAATTGCAATTTTATAGCTAGCTATAAAAATTATATGGAACATTTCTAAGCTTGCATTTAAAATAGTATATATAGCAATAAATTCCAAATAGGTGAAAACTGCATGACTGAAAAAAAAATGTTTCATAAAGCGGTTAGAATAAGCTTAGTTTATGAATATAACTTTATGAACCATTGTCACATATGAAATAAATATTTGAATTAGATAAGTTAAATATAAATGTTTGATTTGAGACTATTTTGCTTGAGCTTACAAAATGAATGTATATTTTTCTTTTCAAGGAAAATAAAATGAAATAATATAANTATATATAGCAATAAATTCCAAATAGGTGAAAACTGCATGACTGAAAAAAAAATCTTTCATAAAGCGGTTAGAATAAGCTTAATTTATGAATATAACTTTATGAACCATTGTCACATATGAAATAAATATTTAAATTAGATAAGTTAAATATAAATGTTTGATTTGAGACTATTTTGCTTGAGCTTACAAAATGAATGTATATTTTTCTTTTCAAGGAAAATAAAATGAAATAATATAAAAGAATTTGATTTAATCGATTTATTCATTTTATTAAAAAACTTGGCATATAATTATTGAGTTTTGTCATAAAAAATAACTCCTAAATAAAAAATAGAACTTTTTTTAATTATTTTGAAATAGTTTTCATAACAAAAAAATACAATACATTACAAAAATACATCATCTATAAATATTCAATTGATTTATTTCCAATATATTAATCAGTTACTCACTTCACAGAGTTGATACTTTTACTATAAATAGTTCCTTAGTATTGTTTCAAGTTAGGCACTTAAACATTCCAGAAAGCCTGCTAGATAGCACTACTACGCAAAGAAATACTTCATTGCCTACATGGAAGTTAAAGTACCATTTTCCAAATATGTTTTGAATCATCGATAATATGTATTTAATAAGTTTTTAATCAAGGATTTCCTGAAGAATTAAAAGCAGTATTATCCTGCGACATTCATCTCATAAATATCACTAATTATTCTGAATTTTGAGACTTGAATCTGAATTCGAAAAATATAGTTAAATAAAAGAAAGTAGCATTCATTCCAGTCAACTTGCAATAATTCATTGTTACTTGCATAAGCGCATGCGTGTATGGATTAGTGCAGGCTTTGTTTGCATTTAAACGGAGATTAACATTTTGGGCAAAATAACACATTAATAGAATATGGGTTTACAGTTTAATTGCGTAATAAGCTTAGGTGTAAAGTGACCTGGGCTGAATATTAGTGAAAGATGGGACGAACGCTTTCCCCACAAATTCAACCACTGACTAGAGTTGGTTTACTAAGATATCAAACTAAACACAGCTAATATTAGAGAATGCTCTCAACACATAAACTTATTTAGTGTAAAAATTCCTATTAGGGAAACAAATTGAGGAAGGCATTGGTTACTAAGATATCAAGCAAATCACTGCTAATATTAGAATTTTAACAATATATAAATTTCTTAAGTGTTAAAAATTAGATTGAGAAAGAAAATCAAGGAATTATTTTAGGTAAACATTATTATAAAATGAAACATTATGTAGTATTATGAGCTTTAATTCAAATGTATAGTAAATAATATTGGAGAAAGTAGTCTTGAATAATGTTTAAAGGAAGTCACCGTAGTTTATTTTTCCAACAATAGTCTTTAACATATTTTATACAATTTTCAAACTCTTCACACTGAGTGAGGGATGGAACAGGAGTTTGTACATTGAATTTTAAAGTTATGAATTTTTTTATGGCTATCTTAAAAACTTCGGTCTGATTGCATATAGATTTGAAAAATAAATAAATAAAACACTGTTTGTACATGAATTATTGTTTTACATTTATTTCTTTTTGTTTTGTCAAGATTTTTTAGAGAGGGACAGCTTAGAAAATTTCCATAAAAGCTATTTTTTATGCTAAAATAATTTGGCAGATAATGCGATCCAGATCAATGTTACATAGTACTGGTTAAATTTTGAGAAACACAGTGCGGCGTGCATAAGCGTTTGAAGGATGAAATGAACTTTCACAAATTCAAATTTTGTCTCCAAATGAAGGTTTTCTATACACACCACCATTATTTTTCCGATTTCTTTCTTTTCTTATTATAAAATAAACATAATTGAAACAGTTTCGAAGAAAATCATTTTCTAGTTTAAAAGTGATAGTTCGAAAAATTATTTTCTAATTTAAAATGATTAGTTTAAGAGACATGGCAATCAGGTTATCCAATGAAATAAATTTTACATTAGCTGTTATACTAGTTGGCTTATAAAAGAAAACTTTTCTGTTGTTCTGACAGATAGATGTTGTTTAGTGGCATAAAAAAAATGTTTCTGCTGCACCATATTTTATATTTTTTCATGAACAAGACTAGATAAATGTTTTGGTAAATTATTAATTACTTAAACAATAACGTCAATATTAAAATTAATTATATATTTTTAAATATTTTAATTTACTAATATATATATTTCTTCAGTGATTTTTTCATCTCTGGAAAAATCAGAAAAGTGGCTTTAAAGTACTATCAAAGTCTTTAAAGCCACTTTTGGTAAACTTTTATTACTAAAATAATGAAATGATAGTTATACGAACAATCAAACATTTCTTTTCTAACAGCTTCAAATATAAGAAAAAATATTTAAAGAAAAATCCCTCCTTAAGTCGGAGTTGTGTAACAGACTACATTTTAATATTAAATCACTCATTTTTTACAAAATTAACATATATATATNCCATGTCAACAGAAAACGATTTTATGGCCCTACAAAAAGTAAAGATATATATCAGAATTAAAAATCAGAAATTAATGCCCCAATTGTATATATTTTAAAACCAACACAAACGGTGAGTAAAAATGATTAATGAATCCCCAGGTATGCTGGGAAGGTATTTCATAGTATATTGGAGCACTTGGAGGTTATGGCATTCTGGGACACATGTGATAAACATATTCACTGAAAGACTACATTCTTGCAGCAGCAATATAAGCAAATTTACAACGGTCATCAGTAGATGGTGAAAAGTTCAATCTTCAATAGTGAAAAAAGGGAAAGGAAAACGCCGTCGTAAAATGGTGGTGCAACAGCAAAACCACGATGCATCTTAGCCATGATCGCCATGATCCCCAGATTTCCCCTCACGCTATAGGTTCGTAAAATATGGAACATATGTGTCTCCTAGTTCAACGACTATGACTTATTAGAAAGCTTGTAATTTCTTGCATCGATACGAACGCAGCATTAAATTCTATAAGAATTTCATTTCACGCTTCATCTATACCGTATTACATTTGTGAGAAGTGCATTCAAAACTTTATTATTTTGCCTCTGTGTGTGCATATAATTTTAGTACATTCATTACATTTTGCGTAGTACACCTGTGAAATCGGAATATTCAATTTTACTTTCCCTTTGCTTTTACAAATTCAATTCGTTAAACATAATATGACTATCCATAAAATCATAATTAGAAATTGACTTGTTTTATTTACCTAAAAAGGAAAAAAAAGAACAACTAAAACCAGAAATTTTAAAACAGAACTACAATTTCCGTGATTAAATTATTTAATAATTTTCGATACAATTAGATGTTAATTTTTAATGGTAATTATGTTTGACTAGAAATTATATATTTTTTTCTAATAGGCCATTTATATCTTTAAAATTTTTAATGTTTCTTCTTAGAAACAAAATTATTTGAACCATATCTTGGAACTAAAGCAAGGAAAAGTATTTTATGCCAAGATATATATCATACTACTTGAATCAAAAAATCTCAACAAATGCGATGAAAGTTAAACTCCAAAGCATTTAAGTTCCGTATAGTTTTATTCACTTTTCCCTTCAATAAATTTTAGACTATTTATTTAAGCTTCAAGTGGAAAATCTAAAAAACAATGACTTATAGAGGTCATTTTAGACATTTTATCTTTACACACTTTTTTATGGCTATAGATTCAGAACCATGTCAACAGAAAACGATTTTATGGCCCTACAAAAAGTAAAGTATCATGAAAAGATATATTTCGTTTTTTTTTATCTGACATCTTTAGTCAAGTTGTTTGAGTTTAAATCAGACTTTATTTATTTTATTTTTTGTAAAGAATATAAATATTTTAATTTGGTTCACAGAGCATCACAAAGCTGGAGTAGTGAGAACATTAAGATATTATTTTGTAAGCTTGTTTATTTCTTCGAGTATGTTTAAAAAATAAGTTTATTTTTTTTCGGTTAATTTTGAATGCACAGTTAAACATAAGAAGTATTGTTATGCTTTAAATTTTTTAAACAGGATTCAAAATGATTTAACCTCAAATGTGCGTATTAAAAAGCTCAAATTATTCATTAAAATGAAATCAGGCTCAAAATAGTATATTCTCTTAAACATACCTTTTTTTGTCAGATTTTTAAATTTTTCCAACTAAAATATGGGCTGTAGCCTCAATTTTGAAAATATTTTCCTAATAATTTTGTCATTGGCACAATCGAAAAATCTGGGCCCCTTAATTCACTGGTAGTTTAGCGAAAGGGCAAAATTAGGAGAATGTGTCTCTCCCATATACTAATTCTCAATGGAAATACTTGAAAAAACCGGTTTTGCTATGCGGAGAAGACAGCAGATTAAAATACAACTTTTTGCGGACTGAACCCACAGTTGAACAAACACTCACATCTGTTCTTTTTTAAAATATTAAAATTATTCTTAAATTTTTCATATTTACTTGTAAAATATTCAAAATATGATCAAGATATATCTTTTTTGAAAAAATACCTCAACAACGCATACTTGAAATCTTTAATCTATGCAACAGGTATTTGTATTTTATATTTTCGCATGCAAGCACTTTATTAAACGTTTTATTCGCCACGAAAATATTAAACGACCTCCCCTCCATGTTCTTTAACTTTAAGAAGCTCTTTTTTTTCATCATCACTCTTTTTAATCTAAAGTGATTTTTCATAATCCTCAGGCACTTTCCCCACCTGTTTTGAAAGAGTTCCTTCTTCAAATGTGTTAAGCTTCTTGCAACATTACTATAGGCATGTTGCAAGTTCGATTTCTCTACTATAACTTTCAATTTCACCGTAAATGCAATCACTTGTTTTTTTTTCTTTTATTTACGATGTAATGTGCAGTTTTCCTGGATTCGCTTTTGAAAATACCATGTTGCAAGGTTTTAGTTTATATATATTTATGCAGTATGCTAAATATCTCCAAATTTGTTTTTAGAAAGGTACTTCAAAATATCCAATCTTATTTTAAATGGAAAAGTATCGAGTTTGGATAAGAATGAGCTTAAAATTTTGTTTTAGATTGAAAATAAATATAAATGAATTTCCGAGCAAGATTGTATATTTTTGTAGTTAACGTACAAAAATTGTTTTGTTCGTAAGAATTTTCTATCTCATTATTTACAGACAAAAACAAAAGACATTTAAAGTAAAATTTATATCCTATCCTTATAATCTTTCATATTCCATTAAAATATAATTATAAACTGTTTTTTAAGGAAGGTGCTCTAATTAAATTTTAATTACACTGTTATAAAATTTAATAGAACGGGTTTAGAATATAGCTGTTTAATTGAAATAATGCAATAATTTTGTCTATATTAAGTATTAGGTTTGGAACTAATGTTTATTATTCAAATTGTAAGAAATTCTTTCATGAAATTTTACTTAAAACTAAAATTAATTTTTTTGCTATTTAGAAGAAAGTATTATTTTAAAATCTGTGCATAGTAGAGTATTATAGAATGTCTTGAATGCATCCTTGCACCTAGATTAGTATATTAAATATGCATTGTTATATTATATAGAAAACAGTAACTACAATAGATAAACCTGAAAAATTCACTACTTTTAAATTTGATCCCTTTAAGATAGTATATTAGCTATTACAATACCTAGAGAATTTTCAATGAAAATAAAACTTGTAAATAATTACAAAATTTCTATTTTTGTCATTTAAGGAAGGCCAATATCATGCGGTAAATATATATATCGTGGAAGACTGATGGATATCTCAAAACAACTAAATAAATTTTAGCATAATTATAAATAACTGCTTCTTCTAGTTAAACTCTTCAGCTACCTACAACCAATCAAAGTCATCTCGCTTAATTCCCTCAAATTTGAACTATTAAACGCAATTGTTCAGTATTTGTCAAAATCATTGCTTTTTCAAAATTTCACACTAATTTCTCAAAAAAACACTTTTTTCAAAGTTTCCAGTCACCTTTCACGCAGCCAGTTTCTCCTCCACACTGTAAAAATTCCGGATCAAGGCGCCAACACTCAGGGTGCCAGTATTTTTTACCGTACACATTTAAGGAACAGAGAACTATGGAACCGAAAATTTCGGAATTTAAAAATCAAGTAAATCATAGTTTTTCATACAGTAATATTTAAGGTAAAACCACTGAAACGCTGTAATTAAATATATATTTCATTAAACAATACGAAATATATATTTTCGATAAAAAATAAATTTTACGGTAAAATGAATTATACGGATGCTGCAGTCAGAGTGCCCGTACTATTACCGTAAGTTGGTCCTGAATATTTTACTGCTCATTTCCAGAATTTCGATAGAATGTTATTCTTTTCACAGGGCTTTCATCTTCAAAACCATATACCTGGTAATGTCATCATCCAAGAGCGTTAAAATGCATCAGCAATATTTTGGTAATTGCTTATGAATAAATGTATTTCGGAATTTTCTGGTGATCTTTCTAGATACAATTCCGAGTAATAATATATATTCAAGCAAGAAAAGTTATATATTAGTTTGATAAGAATATACACTTAATACATTTCTTATAGCATCAAAGAATATTAACATCCACTCAAAAGAACCTAAACTAAGAATATCTCCTAACCTTCTAATATAAAATAACATAATTATAATACTACCAAATTTTATCCCGTTTACCAAATGCTATAAAACACGTTTTTGTTGTTAATTTTACCAGAACGTTTAGGTTAAATCACTGAGCTTTTTCGTGTTCCCATAGAGCCAGAAAGACGATATGTTTTACTATATTCTGTTATTTCTGACCTAATCTTTTCCCTATGTAGAATTAATATTACTCTCTAACTATAAAATAATTCCTCTGTGAGCATCACAAGATAACAAATGAATTATTTACTCCTAAAACAGCTTTTCTAATTGATATTTTGTTGAAAATATTGATATGCAGAAATTAAACGACGTTCAAGTTTCAATATTTTAGAAATGCATATCTAAGGACGTTAAAATGCATCAATTGTCCCTTTGTTTTGGTAATTGTTTACGAATAAATGTGTTTAGGAACTTTCTGGCACTCCTTCTAAATGCAATTCCGACTAATAATATATATTCACGCAAGAATAGTTATATATTAGTATGAAAAGAGTATACACTTAATGCATTTCTCAGAGTGTAGAAGAATATTAACATCTACTCAAGAGAACCTAAACAAAGAGTATCTCCAAACCTTCTAATATAGACGTGTCCTTTCTTCTGAGTTTGGGATGATTGATGAGAATCACGTATGCCTTTAGGATGTTTGTGAATTCCCAACTGCCCTTTCTTTTTCCTCTAGATGTATTCAACCACGACATTTCTATGAAGATTTATACAAAAATCTTCATTTTCTTCCAAAATGTATCTCCTTCTTGAATATTTTGAAAAGAATTAAAAAAGTTAACATAAATATAATCAAAACTTTCCTGAAATGATAGTTTCTCAGCAACTATGTTTCGTCTAAAATTTAGACGTGCTACAAATATTGGATTTTATTTTTGTGTGGTGTATTTCGAATAATTGATTAAAATGTTATTGATAACTCAGCTTTATCTTTATGAATTATGTAATACAATCACGAGAACAACAATACTATACATTTTATAATAATTGTACAATATTACAATATGCAAATTTTACAAATATTGTACAATACTTGTACGATTGTACGTTATAATAAGTTGTAATACTGCGTAGCATTACTACAAAAAAACGTACACAAATATTGGAATTTTAATTTGCATGGGGTATTTCAACTATACTTATTGATTGAAATGTTTTTGATACACAGCATTGTCTATATTAATTATTTAATACTATCAATACTTTCTAAACTATCAACCGCGCACACTGTTTTGAATTTTGACAGTTTGTTGAAATAAATATTACATTATTGCAAGAAGTAATGAACTCTTATTTACAAACAGTGCTGTGAAATATATTTCACTGCATTAAAAGTATATTTTGAAATTTTTTAATGATGCAGGAAACGTTTAAGAATATCTAAATTATTTAACTTATTTCAGAATAAAACCATCTTCTATGAAATATTTAGGCAGAATTTGAAACTTAGAGTGAAACACCTACGAAACTGTCAAATTTATTTACTAAAGCAATCTTAATTTAACCAGCTGTGGTTGATAAAAAAATCTGATTTTTAATCAAGAGGTCTGAGTTTGTTAGGTTCCCTGTCAAACTATTTTTGCTTTATTTTATAAGTGGCAATTAATTACCTTGTGTCATTCTTCTTTTTTACAAAGTAACTTTAGGTGTTGCTAGGTTAACTTCACTTAGTTAGAAGACAATTTTTTTTCCAACTTCGCTTACTTCATTTTAACGCAATTAAAAGCAAGTGAAACTTTTCATGAGATCCAAGTATTTTTCGTTGAAATGATTCTGATCATAATTGTGATATAAAGTAAGAATATAGAGCTAATTAATTTAATTTTAATTAGAATAAACGTGTTTAAGAAGATTTATTTGACCAATTATATGCGACGCACTGACACTATACAATATAGCTAGTTCGTGTACAATAATATACCAAGCTGTATTTTGAGTGGTTATCTAAATAACTTTTAAGTTATCTTTAAAGAGTTATCGTTCTCATGAACTATTTTTAAAGATAAAGTCTGATGACTTAGTTACTTTATTCTTGAAATGATTCTTAGATAAACAAGGCTTCAAAATATATAAGACTTAAGATCTGCGAATCTGAATATACAAAACAATATTTAAAGTGGTAATAAAATGACATATAAGTAAACAAACGTGGTTAAAATTTACTCAGAAAGATAAATATGATTACTTTATGGTAACCATTACTTTTATATAGATCCTTAAATTAATATAAATTTTGTGGTAGTCTGTAGTTTTATAATTCGAATGAAAACTTTTAAACTCTGCTATTACTTTAAGTATTGCAAAAAAAATTTCCAGTTAAAGCTGGAAAAGCTAGCAGTTTTAATACATTAAATGCATAAATATTTATAATATTATCTGAAATGTGATAACTAAAATATTTTGAAACTAAAATGGTAGCCGACACAAGAAGATACGAGGTATAAATGCTCTACTACTTTTTTGAATAAATATGTTTTTTACATCACTATAACATCTTGAATTTTCGTGACCGTAGTTCGGAAGTAAGAGACCTTCAGCAATATGCAAAACACCTTTATTAAGATGTTTATAAAAATATTATAAATAGGAAATTATATACTTTCCTTATTCAAAGTGGTAGATATTAGAAGAAAATATTGACTTCGTTGAATTCATTAAGGGCCAATGATCTCATGAGCTTTTTTGCAGAAGGAGAAAAGCTGGAATCTCAATTATTAAATTTTTGACATTAATCAAATTTTAAAGTAAGGCATTTGTGTTCAATATAATTTATTAATAAGATAGATATCTATACTTTATTTAAAAATTATTGATCTACGATAATTTAAAAATTCAAATGATAGTCAATACTAGATAGCACCAAATTCGTCTAAGTATAAATGCCTGATCCCTTTTTCAAAATGGTAATTGACGAGTCCAAAAAAATGTTTCACATCAGTTTAGAATGTGTGAGTAGTTATTTTAATTTCATTGGTGACTATATCTTATATATATGCATAGAAGATTGCTTGACTAACTCAGGCCCGCATTAAAAGTAAAATTACAGACAAATTATGTTGAAAGCTTATGTAACAGCAACACTTAAATTGAAACCAAAAAAGTACCGACACTCAGGGTTTCTGGTACTTTTTACCGTAAAATCCAGTTTTACTGGAACATGTTAAAGAATAGAAAACCTAACATACCATAATTTTTACAGTAATAATTAATGTTAAATCATTGAATCACTCTAATTAAATAAATGCTACCGTAAAATTTACGGAAACATTTAATGACAAAATAAGTTTTATGGTTATAAGGATATCACGGAAGGTGACTGTAACTTTTATAGCGTAATTTTTGTACAGTATAAAGGAGCATATATGTGCTTTTTTTCCACACATATATCAATTAACGTCAGGTAGCTGATTACCTTAATGATTTGGATTATATTGATCAAGACTGGATTCTGCAATAAAATTTGTATCGTAAATTATATTACGGAAAAGTACATTTCTGCACAGTTTATTTTATATTGGTTCACTGATTTTAAAATTTTTACATACTTTAGACGCGTTTTTTTTGTGTTTCTGTTTTGATATGTTTCATCAGTTTCTTTTTATAGTTTGAAATATTTCTCTGAATTGTTTTATTTCTTTTCCCCTTTTTTTTATAGGGAATGCATCCTATTTAATTTTTCAAGATTTTTTTCCCTTAGTAATAAAAATTTGCTGCAATATGTAGAAGTTTTTTTTTTGGCTTATCAGTTGAATAATTATTGCTCACTCTTTGTCCTTAATAAAAAAGGCAAGATTTTATAAATAAAAATTTTAAAAAATCCCTTTGTTTTCAAATTTTGAATATTCTGTTACTTCCAAGAAGTATAGTTTAGAGTAAAAGTTTTTAAAAGCAATTAGATGTAAGATGCCACTTAGAGAACTTTAAAAAAGTAATTTCGAAATTTGAGAAAAGAAAAAATAAAACTTTCCCTATATTGAAAAGCAATCATCAAAAAATGAAAAATATGCAAAAATGTTTTTAATAACTAAGGAAAGTTTAAGTCAGAATCAGAAAAAAATATTTTAAAAATATATTAATATAAAGTTATTAAAAACAGTATAGAATTAATTATAATACTACCAAATTTTANAAAAGCAGATGCAAAAGTTTCAAAATTCTCTACTAACATAGTTTTACTTTAGGTTTGTAAATGAAATTTTCAGAAGATTTTTTAACTGAAACTCAAAAGTTTCTTCAAGGAATAAATATACTCCAAAATATTGTAGGAATTTTTATCGTAAAATATATTTAAGGAAAAAAATAAAAGAGCTATCTTAGTTCATCAATTAAAAAAATCGAGTGGATGCAGGAAATATAAGAAATAACTAATTACTTAAACACCTGCACTGTAAAAAGTGGATACTGAAATCTCATGGACGGATCTTCGTTTTTGACGAAACCATTTCCTGGTATATGCTCCGATGAAAGGTGGCGAAATAACTATCGTTACTTTTTCGAGGAAATAGATTCCGTCTATAGTAAAGAAATCTTTTGTGATTTATTTCCTGAATCTAAATACATAAATAAGTACCATGAGACACTTCAAGCGCTTCGAGGTAAATAATTATTTGGCGACACCAAATAGGTGGATGAATGTCACCCCAACAACTCAAAGAGAGATAGAGAAATTACATGCATGAACGAAGCAGGATTCCAACAGATCATCTTCCTAATATAAAGATCCCGCAGTGTATTGGTCGTTAAGACACGGTTAAGATCGCCGAAGTCAAGCATCGCAGGCTGCGGTCAGTGTGCGGGTGGGTGACCACTTGGATCAGTCTGCGTAGGGACCGAGGGTGTGGTCGAGGATATGGTATTAGTCCTCGTTAAACTGTTGTGCCGTAAAGTGGACTTCGCGTGCAGGTCGTTGGGCTACCGAAGCGGGGGTGCCATACCCTCTGCAGAGGATCGAAATTGTGATGGTACGTCTTCAGATCATCCTCAGGGATGTTTCCCAGACCGTCGCGAATAGCCCATTGTGCCGCTCTAGTGAGACGTAAATGAACAACATCAACCTAAGATAAAGCCAACTCCTTGACCACCATGTACCAGTTGGCTAATGCCATGTTTCCAGTTTCGATCTTCGTTCTAGTTTCGTCATTCTAGTTAAAAATCTCCCACAATGCACTGTAATGAGGTTCCGAGCTAAGGAAACATGTTCATTATATATTTGAGACTTCGCGTTTCCTCACAAATCACATGATCTCTGGCTAAATGATTCTCAAAATTAATTAAATGCAACTCAGAGATTGCTGAATCGTCGAACGCAAAAGTTTTATTTCTGAGAGTGTGAACATTCAGGAAACGCACGTAATGAAATGGATATCAATTCAATTTTATAGTAATAAAAAAAATTAATAAAAATAAAAATCTATGCAACTCGGGAGGCATATTTAATTTATTATGTACAACTTTGACTTAATTTATTTAATTTATCCCCTCCCCAATAGGAGGCATCCGGGGAATACTGAAGTATAGAAATGCACACTTGCGTCTTGTCAGTACAAGAAAATGAATGGGACTGGATAGCCTGGTCGATAGGGCACTGGGCCCATGTCCGAAAGTTCGTGGGTTCGAACCCCGCCGACCGAAGACTCCCCGTGTAGTAAAGTGACTGATGCACGTTAAATCAGTCGAGTCGCAAAAGTCCTCCATGTTCCCATAACAAATCAATACCTCTGGGGGTACTGGATTGGAGATCGATCCTTCTCCGATTCAGGTTAAAATTGCGATCTGTGGATGAATGAATGGATGTATGAATGGGTCCGCCCTATAGACGGGTGCGACATATGGTGTGGCAGAATTCGAATTCTTGACCATAGATGGCGCCACAGAAAAACAAGAAACGCACACTCTGCCTTAAATTTGTTCGGTTTCACCAAACAGGTTTGCCTGTGTGGTAAGTAGCATTAGAAACAACAACAACAACAACAGAAAAACGAATAGATTGTGGCAAACAGGAGGCCCCTGAGTTGCACAGGTGTAAATGCACTGATGTAAAGATGTGCTGTTTGCAGAGCTCCAAGCTACAACTGAAAAATGTTCCATAATATACATTTACAGAGGCTACTTGCCTTATAGGGCAGGACAGTAAAATCTGGAACGTAATATCTGAGCATGAATTGTAAATGAAAGTGTCCAGATGTGAAGATGAAACGTATCATCATGATTATATCATTAACTAAGAGGTTAAATAGCTTGTAAAGTTCCCAAGGCAGTAAGAAGACAACAGATGTAAAGATGACTATGTGTACGAAGCTGATTAGTGTGTTTTTCTTATGATTGAATGTAGTATTTTGATATGTCTATAAAATAAAGCAAGTAACACAAACAAATAACTTACGCGATTCAAAACCGCAGTTGGGTAGGATGAAATGTACAAAATACAAGAAAGAAAATGGAGAAATCTATATTGATTATCCTTTCTTTTAGAAGATAAAGTCAGAATGAATGGAAATTTTAGTCTGCGTTGTATCAAATGAAGTCGAAAATAAGAAACAACCGCAATATTTTATCTTTTCGAGCAACAAAGCTCTCTTAAAACCTTACCCACACGTTCATTTTAGTCAAAACATTTTTTTTTTTTTTTGAAAAAAAAAAACTCGGAGTAGCAAGTAAAAAACTCCAAAAGAGTGAAGTACAGTAAAAGATACCTACGAAATATATTTTACGTCTCATCTCCTCGGATCACTGGTTTTATTTCCTTTCGCGTATAATCTTGTTATTCTTCATTTGTTGCCTTTAAAACGAGAAAAAGAGTATACAGAAAAATGCACAATTTTTTTTCAGTTTAATTTATAAGGTAAAGGAACTTGGTATTTTGAAAGATGTTGTTCAATACAATGTTCAGGAAGGAGAATAAAATTTGAGTTTACAAAGGGTAAGCAAACCACATTTAAATATGTGTTGCGAATTTAGAGAATAAGGTTATTTTTGTATTACAGGAAAGAAATTAAATAAATGTATCGTAAAAACAAGCACATTATTAGATTAAAAGTTTACAAAAAGGCAAGTTTTATTGATGGAATTCATGTGGAGCTTTCATATTAGGTGTTCATTGCACAAATTGAAATGAAAAATGCATTGAAAACTTCACCGAGTAAAAATTTTTGGTCAAAACTACAAGAATAACGAAAAATTCACCGTGTTTCTGGCTCTATTGAAACACCAAAAAGTTTAGTAATTTTTATCTAAGCACTTAGGTAATGAATTTGTTAAAATAAGCAATAAAACATAGATTTCTGTTATGTGATAAAATCTTGTAATTTTTTATGATACCTTAGAACAATTCCTAAAAACATTTATTCCATGAAATTTGCTTTTCAGTTTTGTATTTTTTCCTAAATATGCTGCAATAAGAGCTATAATTTTGAAAACTGGAATCTCCCGTAAAATGTTATCCTATGAACTCAAAAAATTACCAAGTGAAGGGCTTAAGTACCTTATACTTGGTTTTTTAATACCAGAATTATCTTTTTTTTTACCAGAAATGTCTTACCATACTGTGCGTTAAATTCATCAAAATGTTTTCTCTGTGTGTACATTATCTTCTGCTAATTTCCTTTCATAATAAAAATTTTTATTAAAAAAATTGTCATTCCGATGTGTTGACCATTGTTGCTTAAAAAAATATTAAACATCCATGGCCAAACCAAGTGCTAACTTCACAAAAAAGTCGAATTCATACTAAACTAGTTTTAAACAATCGGATTGTAAATAAAACCAGTCATAAACCATTGATTATTCCCTCTAAATTTGATTGTATGCTAATTAATTGTAAACAAACAAGAAGAATTTCGTGATATATTCAAATTATTTTCCGTTGACGTGGCTTTTGATCATTTTTATCAACAAAAAAATCTTTGGAGTTATTCATACCTGACCAGTTTTAAATCATCGAATTTTAATCTAAATCAGTTTTAAGCCATTGAATATTCCCTTTAAATTTGATTGCATGGTAAATAACGGTAAACAAAAAAGAAGACATCCAAGATTTATTCAAATTATTCGACGTTGACGTAGCTTTTGCTCACTTTTAATGGACGTTCCTCTTGTTTATTTTTTCTCCAAAAAAATGTTTAGTCTAATTCATACCAGACCAGTTTTAAACCATTAAATTGTAATCTGAACCACTTTAAAATTATTGAATATTCCCTTAAAATTTTATCGCATGGTTAATAATAGTAAACATAAATGGAAAGTTATGTGATATATTGGAATTATTCTCCATTGACTCAATACTTAGTGGGCGTTGCTTTTGCTCATTAAAAAATATTTCGTCTAATTCGTGCCAGGCCAGTTTAAACCATTGAATTGTAAACTAAATAGGTTTTAAACCACTGAATATTCCCTCGAAATTTGATCTCATGGTAAATAAAAAACTCAAACAATTATCAAACAAACAAAAAAACTTGAGAGAGTACGAATACAATAATATTTAAAGAGCTAAAGTAGCTTCGTAATATCATAATTTTTTAAAATATTTCTAAAACCAGAACAGAATTGATAACACGTGCGTTAAGCATGCATATGATGAAATTTCACGTTGATGGCGAAAAAAAACTGTTGTAAAGAAGTTCTTTTTGTCTACATTTTTAGAAGACTTTCTAATTGCGGATTTTGGCATTATTGAATAAGTCTGTTAGACTGAATAAGCGCTATAAATAATACACATCTTTCGAGCATTATTGTTTCTTAGGTATAATGATTGGTGTTAAGTATCGGCACTTTGGGTGCATCTTCTGTAAAATCCATTTTACCGTAAAATATTTACCTTAATTATTATAGTATATAATATTTATTTAATTAGAGAAAATTCCGGTTCAAATTACGGTACAAAGTACCTGCACTTTCAGTCCATAATCCGGAAAATCCATTTTACCATAAAATCCTTTTTTACCGTAAATCCCTTTTTACCGTAAAATATTTATTGTAATTTTTCAGTGATATTTATTTAATTAGAGTGATTCTGTGATTTTCCGGTAATTATTGCAGTAAAAATTATGGTATATCGGATTTTTTCCCTCCGTAACATGTTCCGGTAAAAATGAATTTTACGGTACAAAGTACAGAATGCCGGCACTTTTTTACTGTAATTAGATCCAATATTTTCTACAGTGACTTAATAAGGAATTTATTAAAAACTTGTGTATTCTATTAAAATTATTTTTTACCAGAAATTAAGGGACATGCTACATATTTTTCAAACAATACAGTTCATTATAAAAAGAAAAGGCAATAGAACACTTCCCGGAAACCTAACGATTTTACTTCATTTCTTTCTTTCAAAAATTAAATATTTCATTCCAATAATTATTTCTTATGTCATTTGTTTCAAACATCACGTTTTCTTCCTAAGATCCATTATCTAAAAACTATTTACTAAATTGCAAAATTATTAAAATTACTTGTAATGAATTTCTAAACTTTTGACATGCGTTAAACTTTTTACAGCTTGTCAAACATAAGTGCTCTGTGTAGCTTCAGGCAATCTTTTTCTACGAAAAAGTTTCGCTTTTAATCCATCCGCTTTAGATATGTACTACGAAAACGAAACTTCTTTAAATTCGAAACAAAGTTTTAAGTAAAAATAATAATAATAAAAGCAATCAAATCTGCCTATTTTAATTTACTTCTAATGATGCACTAAAAATGATTGGAAACGTTAAATAATATTTTGCTTCAGGGTTCCGATTTTCATAAAAGATCAAGTATAAAACAGTTCATTGTAATTTGCATGCAACTTCTTCACAATAATTTTAAATAAACAAAGCTTTTCAAAGTATAAAAATAGAAAGTAATCAAAATTGAGCATTTTACTTACTGTTAATGAGAACCTCTAAAAATAGTTCAGTTTTATTTAAAGAAAAAAAATATCTTTCCATTTAAAAAGCTTGCTTTATTTTAGAAAAGTTAGTTTTGAATGATATATTTCTAGTTTAGAAATTCTCGTCAAAATTTTTGTATCATTACGTGCTACAATCTATCCATTAAAATGTCTTGTTAAATGCTATTGCTGATTTCCAGACAATAATGGCTTAAATAGCAACTGGCTTGGCATTAAAACTTTTAATATTTGAAACTAAAATTCTCCTTTCCTAAGGGCTTTTACTCGGGGATTTTAATAAAGAAACAAAACTTATTTTTTTTAAGAAGCTTGAAGCAAATGCGTTGAAAACTCATTAAAAGAAACAGATTTTTTGTCTTAAATATTTCACTTAAAGCTATACTTTTTATAGCCTTCAGTGCACATTTAAATACTCGACTCATTTTTGCATCTATCAATGATTCATTTAATCATTGACATTTTCTTAGTTTTTTATTCTATACCAGACACATGGAAATAAAAGGGATGGCGAGGAATAAAAAAACAGCATTTTTTTTAAGAAAAAGAAAAAAATCTTTTTCTTCGAAAAATGTGTTTGATTAGGCTGGCACAGATAGGAAAGTCTGTTAAAAGTTATTTAAAATATGACGCTTACAGCAAGATTTAGAAACTTTGAAGAACAACCACTTGTAATAAAACTCCTTTCTATTTCTGAAACTTGATACGACAACAGATTTATTATTTTTCAAAAATTTTGCAAAATACTTTTAAACATATTTTTCAAATTATTTCTGTCATTACTTTCTTATTAATTCCAGGAAATATTTAAGTTAAAATTATTTAAAATAACGGGTTCTCGCTTCATTTCTGAAAGGCGTGCATTTTTTATGGCAATTTACTTTATTTTTTAATTTAAAAGTTTTAAATTAAATAAAAAAGTATTGTTTTTGCTGGTTGTTTGTATTTTTCTAAAAAAAAAATAACCACATTTCAAGTTTATTACTTTAATATTACGAATACCGCTGTTTTTTTAATTCCTTAAATTTTTCAAAATTCTTAAACAATAAATATATTTAAAAATATGCTTAAACATATACTGCATAAAAAGCTATGAAATATAAGTTTAAACATATATTGCATAAAAAGCTATGAAATAAAAGTTTAACCATATTTTGAAAATTATTTCCTTTAACGATTTTTCTTATTAAATCAAGAAAATGTTCGCATCTTATATAATTTTTCAATGAAAAAAAAGGCTTTAAATAAATTAAATGAAACAGCTTTAATTTTTGATTTTTTTTACTCTTGATATCAAAGTTATTAAAATTCAAAAATATTTCATTTTTATCGCAAATATATTTTGTGATACTGCACAAATCACAAATACGTTTTGTAATACTACACCAATCACAAATACGCGTTTTGTGTTCATTCAAATTACAAATGCCGATTATATATAACTTTGTTTGTTTGACTTCCTTAAAGTTTTCAGATTATTATGGAATACATAAGACTCGCTTAAAAAATTATATGGTTAAATTTTAACAGAGTTATAAATTAATTTTTATTAATACTTCTTTATTGAATAAATTTTAGAGTATTGAATTAATTATTTTAATAATGCGTCTTTAGCTTCAATATTGAAATATATGTAGAATTTCAATATAGTTTGTCTCATTTTTTCTAATAAAAGCAAATGAAATAAATTTATTTTTGTCTATTTTTATCTTACTGGGCACTACTAAATTTTTAAGCTACTGCATTCATAATACAAGTATATATTTTATGCGAATAGAAGAAATCATTGGATAAACATGTGGATTAAACTTCTGACTATTCTGGGAATCAGATGAGGAATATAATGGAAATGAGAATTATAATTAATCTGTATCTGCAGATGAAACCAGTAAAAAAAGACGTAGAATCCCTGGTTAAAGTACTTTACAAAATCCATTTGCCGAGAATGGATTACAAAATCCATTTGGTTTTTAGTCATTGCTTACTATTCATTATGCCAATCCATCAGTTTGCTGATAAATTGTAAAATAAGTCACGAAATTATTTGAAAGTTAAAAATTATTAGTGGGATTTAAGTAAAAATTGAGTGCTTTTTTACATTGTAATGAGGATATATTAAAAGCTCGGAGATCAACGTGACATTTCTGAAAAAAATGGGATAAAAGTGGAAGTATATCAGTCTTATTTAACTATGCAGCATTAATTTATTTTTCCGAGTTTATAAATTATACGAATTTTATTCAATGGAGGTACTTATTGACATACTTTGAGTGTTTTTGGAGTTGATGAAGGTTGTAAGTATATTTTTAATCAAACATGACGATTGCCCTTGAAAATCATTTTCTTTGACGATAAATAAAAAAACAAAAAAATCCGAGCACTAAGTTTGAATCTTAAGAGACTTCCGGACATAAAAAATGATTTACTGTTGCATCGTAATTTTTTTTTGTCTCAGAGGTTGATTCACAAACTTCCAAAAAATTGTTCATGAATTTCTGATAACTTTAGTATCATTTAAGATTCTGAATGGCAAATTTAGATAATCCAATTAAAGATTAAAACCAAAAATGGTACATAAAAGTTATATACCAATGGGTAAATGTAGTTAGCACATATAAAAGTATCTACCATCGAATCTATTTTTATCAAAAGATATTACGGAACAAAAAAAAATTAAATACAGTATTTTTTCAGTATTAATTAACTTAAAATTATTGAATCACTCTGTTGAAATATTACTGTAAAAATTATGGTATAATAATTTACGATAAAAATGGATTATACTGTAAAATGGATGGTACCCAAAGTGACGGTACTTTTTACTGCAATTTTTTACACTGCAGTGTTTTAAACATAAAAAGTTAATTTTATTATAAATGCGTAAAAACATGTTAGTAAAAAAATTCATAAGATAACAAGATCTCATATAATCCCACATTTCACTCCATATATGGAGAGGAATGGAACTCCAGTAAGCTTGTATTGTGGTTTGCAAATCATTATAATAGGGAGAAATTCTATTCATCATAATTGTTAGCTCGTTACCTATAAGAGTATATCTGAAATGATTGAGAACGCATTGTGTCAAAGTATGCATTAATAGTTAATGGGTTTAAGCGCCATTGCGGATATTCGCAACTCGGTAGAAACTATATAAGTGTTTTTCGATATTCAGTTATCTCGGTTATTAATTTCATTCATTAGTTCTTCAAAATGTTTGTGCAAATAGTTAGTTTTAAACTTTATCTTCATTATATTATTTTTTTAAGGGATAAAGAAAGTCGATTTCTAAATGGAAAAACCTGTTGAATTTTGTAAATAATGAGAAATTTCGTAGAGCAAAGGACATATAAATAGTTTTGGTAAGGTATATTATTTTTAAACTTATAGAATATGTATGATTAAAATAGTGTAGTTAAGGAAATTAAAACTTCCGGTTTCAAAACCTCTTTGAGTATTGTTTAAAATACAATTAATTTCATTTATTACAAGACAAGCAGATATTTTGTATACTTTTTATTGAAAAGATTTTTAAAACTAGGTCTAATGTTTGTACTTTCAGAAACATACGCTCTTTTGTACTTCCCAGTATAATTTTTTTTTAAATAAAATAATAACTCTAAAAAAATTACGGATTGCGTTACGGTAAAAGCACCGGTGCTAATTAACGTAAAATCACCGGAAAAATGCTACGAAACAAAATTCTGATATTCCGTATTTTTTTCAGTAATAATTACCGTAAAATCACAGAATCAATCTAATTAAATAAATATCACTGTTAAAATTATGGCATAATATTTTATGGTAAAATGGGTTTTATGGATCGATTTATTTTATACCGAAACTTACAGTGTATTAGTACACTGAGGTAAAAAATTATGGTAAAAACTATCAGAATATAGTAAAATTTACCTCGTTTTTGACTCTATAGGAACATCAAAAATCACGATAATTTTAAACGAAGGGCTTTTATAATAATTTTGGAAATATTAACAATATATTATTTTATAATATGTGATAAAATATGGTTAATGTTGCAAAATTTGATATTTTTGTCATGATACTTTAAAGCGTGGCATAAAAACCATCGATTTGGTTAAATTTGCTTTTCAATTTCGTATTGGTGGCAATAAGAACGATATTTTCATAAAGCAAAATGCCCGGTTAACCGTTACCATATGAACGGAAACATTACCATAGGAATTGTCAAATATCATATATGCTGGTTTTATTAACCAAAATCATAATTTTTTTATTAGGAAACGTCATTAGTAGAGCCCGGATTTTGATGACCTAAAAAATCTCAACTAATGCCCTTAAAAAGTGCAAAAAATGCCCTTAAAAAGGACAAAAAATTCCCTTAAAAATGCAAAAATTGCGCAAAAAATGCCTTAAATAAAGTAAAAATATTGAATTAAAAAAATGTTTTGCTCTTTAAAATTATTATGAGTCATTTAAAATATATAAAGCAATGCAATACTTGTTCTACGCTCATTAAAGTTTGAAAAATATGTTTTATATCCTAAAATAACAAAAAAAAAGGAAAATATATTGACACCAAAATATTTTTATTTTGTATAGAAACTTTAATGGATATAACAACTTCCATCTCATAATATTACTAAATATCAGAATTACATTGGATTATTAAATGTTTTTTGATAATTTGAAATGTAAACTAGCGTCTCTTGTCTGAAAGTAAATTTTCATTCCTGCAAAAGCTTCTTTCAACGTCTACTGATGTTATAGGTGCGTACTTGAAAAAGACGGTCTTACTTACTGACAATTCTTTTTCAATTTGAAAAGATGTTGCTTCACCTGTTAATATCCTACAGATTTTCTTCATTGTTTGGAAGCCAGTGAATGAAAATTGATAAAAAATAATAAAAATTGTAAAAAATTGACCGAAAACTTTAAAAAATTCATTAAAATGCGAAATACGCCCCAAAATTTCAAGAAAAATGCCCTATAAATCTAAAAAAATGCTCCAAAAGACAAAAAATGTCCAAAAATGCAAAAAATGCAAATGTCATCAAAATCCGGGCCTTAGTCATTAGTATACAGCATGGAAATTCTACCAGATGTATAAATTATAAAAAACTCTTGAACGTATTTGTTAATAATAAT
Organism: Parasteatoda tepidariorum; assembly: GCF_043381705.1. Classification (NCBI taxonomy): domain Eukaryota; kingdom Metazoa; phylum Arthropoda; class Arachnida; order Araneae; family Theridiidae; genus Parasteatoda; species Parasteatoda tepidariorum. The sequence goes on from NC_092215.1 coordinate 24,942,826, forward strand.
TTGTGAAATTAACAAATTACTCTTGATGAATTTCATAAACACTAAAACCTACATTTCCGACTACAGTTTTCCTTAGTAGTAGATAAATAACAATTGGATTGAAGCACAGCTGTCTATTTTTACAATTCATTTTTACGATTCTTTGCATTTTCAGCGATAAAACAATTTATTTTACAATTCTAAGCAGGAATTCTCTTACAATGAAAAAGCTTAATATTTTTAATGAATAATGTTAGGAATTTTACGTATTTATTAAAATTATTTATTTGTAGCACTGTTCAAAATCAGTATAAAAACACTTTGCTAAACACAGATAGAAAAACATTACTTACACATTTTGTCAAAATTTGAAAATGCTATTGATATACCATCACTGCTAATAGAAATGCTATTAATATATTACTTGTAAATGCTACTAGTACTTGAAATGATTTTGATTAGCTATGCAAATGTGAGCAAAAGTTATTTAAATTTCAATAATCTAAAATCAAACCAAAAAATTTACTGTTCTTCCTCTCATTTAATGTTCTTAGTTAACTTATTTGCACATATTGTTAATGAGAACCATTTTAAATAAAACTTACGTTTTAGCATATATTTCTTGTTTTAATAAGTTTTATAACCGCTATAAAGAGAATTTCCCGAAAAATTCGGAAGCGTTAGCAGGTATGAAATACTCTCATAAATATTCCGCTTTTAACCATATTTCAGATTGTGTCATTTCATAAGTAATAATTGGTTTCACTGTCATGAAAAATTAATATCCACTTCGAATTTCTTTCACCCAAAGTCTTTAATTATAGAATACGATATAAAAGATTTATCGTTATAAGTTCATAGCAATAAACATTCATCGTCTACTACTATGCAATGTGCTGTAGTCTTGGTTACTCACTCCTTTCTCTACTATTAATATACGGCACTAGAAAGCAAATTCATGTTCCATTAGTTGCTATAAAACTTTTCCTTCTGAGAGCTCTGAGCATAGAGAATCACCCTGGGATTACGGTAGTTAAATATGAACGACGCTATAACTTAACCATTTATGAGGAAGTAATCAACAAACAAGAAAGATTTCGTGCAGTTCTGAACATAGCGTTAAGGGAGTGCTAATTTTACAGTTATGATGATAGAAACGCTATGGCTGATAATGAGCACAGAAAAATGCCTCCGGTGTAGTAAAATTGCCGTAGTTTTTGTGCTTTCAAATGATAAAAGATAGATTGTATAAAACTGCTATAAATTATTTTATGCGACTAAAGATTGAGAATGATATTTATAAGATTGAATTTAATGAAGTGGTAATTTAACTTTGATTAATGGCTTTATTTCTGTAATTATTTTCCAATTTTATATCTATAGCTTCATCGACGGAAGATTTTCATAGAGAGTTCTGTATGTAAATTTTTGAAGAAGGATTAAATTAGCATTTGTTTTTAGTTTAAGAATTAAAATATAGTTTTTAAAAAATTATCTTTTCAATTTTACAGTAAAATTGATTTTTTTTAAATATAATTTATGTAATTTTTAAAAAAAATTAGATAGTGTATTTATTCATTTAAAAAAAAAGAAAATAAATTTGCATTCTTTTAACTTGAACCATTGAGTTAAAAATCACCACACTACAAAAAAAAAAAAAAAAAAAAAANCTTTTACATACACCATATACAAAGTAAAAAAAAAAAAAAAAATGGATGGAATTACGATATTAAGAACCGGTACTCAGGGTACTATTACCCATTCCATTTTTCATTCTACTACTCATTCCATTACTAATCCATAAAATTCCTTTTTTTATCTGATACACCGCAATTTTCGCAGTAATATTTACAGTGAAATGATTGAATCTCTGCAAATAAATAAATATTGCTGCAAAACTCGCCACTCTAAATTTTACGGTAAAAAGGGATTTTACAGGAAAATAGATTTTACGGATGCTGCATTCAGGGTTCCAGTACTTTTTATCGTATTTTGTTACAGAATTTTTTTGTGAACCAGTCAGTAATCAGTAACAAATTACTCGTTTGTTATGCTTTACCTCTTATTCGTTGCTAACAATTCTGATTTTTAACAGAAGTACTTTTTTTTATAAATTCTTTCAAATTATTTTAGAATATACATGGCATTGAACTAAATTTCAAGATATTTATTTAACTATACTTATTAGTACACTTGCTATCAAATTAAATACAGATGAAATATTTTTATGTGCCACAGTATTTATCTTTCTTGAAAGCGTCATTAATTACGACTTTTATTTATTTATTTGTCATTTTTTAAAATGATTCTACTAGATTAATTTCATTCAAAAGTAACTTACTCATACTTACATAAACTAAGTATTTAAGTTTCGTTGCTTTTTTTAAGTTCAAAGATTTGTTACATGAACGATTGACTATCTGAAGTCGATCATGATATAAGATAAAACTTTAAAAAAAATTACGAAATGTTTTCAAGTAAAAGTAAAGAGTAAATTTCGAGTAAAAGAGTTCGCATTGTTTAGGATACTTTTGAAATCAGAATCTTTCATATCATTGGTAATGATACATATTAGTATATTATAAGCATTTCATTCTTTAAATGAGTGCAAAATGTACTTAATATAACTTTAAAAATACTAGAATTAATATAACTTAAAAATACATTACTTTAATGGTTTCAAAAACTTTATTTCTTCAGTGATTTTTTTCTATCAAATCATTATTTAGGGAATAGGGAATTATACATATTGATTAAAGAAATCAAATAAAAATAATAGTTTAATTTTATTGAAAATTGAAATGTATTTCCTACTACTGGACTCTGTATGCACTTATAATATTACAATGAGAAAAAAATGTCAAAACTACTAAAATATAGTAAAGTTTACCAAGTTTCTGGTTCCATTGGAACGCCAAAACTCAAGAAAATTTTTATTGAAAGACTTGAGTAACGAAAACTATGGTTTTATAGTGTTTATAAGACTTAGTAAATGTGGTAAAATTTAATTACTTTATCATGATAACTTAGAGCATGACATAAAAACCATTTATACGGTTAAACTTACTTCTTGGGTTTCTGTGATTTACTAAATGTGTGGTAATAATAACTATAAATTATATTTCCAGAATTTCTGGTAAATCGTTACAAGAAGAACGGAAAAATCACCACATAATTTGTTCAATTATCGGATATTTTTGTTTTCTTAACCGGAATTATGTTTATTACTAGAAATGTCATAACCATACAGTACTGTAATTTTACCAGAAATTTTTTCTTCGTTATACGGAGATGCTAGATTACACTTTTATACGTGTGTATTAAACATATTACATTACTGTAAATTTCTTATAAGTTTCTTTAATTAATTCATTAATTTGAAAGTTTTTTCTTGCAACATTTTTTATAAAATACACACTTAAAATATAAAAATTCTACTTACTGCGATAAGAAATAACCATATGTTTTAAATTAAACAAAAAAATAAGCGTTAAAAATTTTAAGTATAAAGAGACGTCCATATTTTAACTTTTAAAAGACAAGACACAAGCGACAAAGAACATTAAACATTATTCAAACTCTAACTTTATCTATATAGGAGTAAGTGTAGAATATATTTATATTCATATCAACTTATATTAATCTAGTTTTTATTTCATAGGGGAAACAAGTGAAGCAGATTAGGTGTATGTGCATGGCGGGCAGTCATTGGTTAGATTAGGCACTCTTTGTATGGGTGAAGGGAGGAATTGTGATCCTGTTTAATAACCTGCCACTCACACTCCCAACAAGTTGGAGAGTCTCGGATTCTATTCCACAAGAGATTCCTTCACCCACAGATGTTTATCTTTTGTATTCTTCTCCTTCCTAAAGTGCTTTTCTCCTATCAACGTTATCCAAGCGTGATTATGTTTAATCCTCAAATCTAAGTTAAGCCACTTCTTTCAGTCTGAATTAACTGCAAAGAATCACACGAGCAAATAACATTTGATACTTCATCTGAAATTGTATCTAAGTTTAATCCTAACATATCTCATTTTTCAATTTCATAATTGAAAAATGAGATATGTTAGGATTAAACTTAGATACAATTTCAGACGAATGTGATGAAATCATTTATAATGTGAGGAAATCATTTTCTCGTAGGTAATGTCATTTACTTTACTTGAATCAAAGTTAATTATTTCATCGGTTATACATTATCGCTTCTGAGTTTGTTATTATATTTACACATTTGGTTTATTTATGCATTGTATTAATCATTATTGCACATTTCAATTTCCAAATTATTATTGCAAATTACAATTTCTTACATCAACGTTGTCCAAGTGTGATTATGTTTAATCCTCAAATCTAAGTTTATCCACTTGTTTCAGTCTTAATTAAATGCAAAGAATCACACGAGCAAATAACATTTGATACTTCGTCTAAAATTGTATCTACGTTTAACCCTAACGTATCTCATATTTCAATTACAATGATATAATGTTATTAAATAAATTTCTCGTAGGTAATGTTATATATTTTACTTGAATCAAAGTTAATTATTTCATCGGTTATACATTATCGCTTTTGAGTTCGTTATTGTATTTACGCATTTGGTTTATTTATGCATTCTATTAATCATTATTGCACATTTCAATTTCCAAATTATTATTGAAAATTATAATTTCTTACATCAACGTTGTCCAAGCGTGATTATGTTTAATCCTCAAATCTAAGTTAAGTCACTTCATTCTGTCTGAATTAACTGCAAAGAATCACACGAGCAAATAACACGTGATATGTTGTCTAAAATTGTATCTAAGTTTAATCCTAACATATTTCAATTTTTAATTATAAAGATATAATGTGATGAAATCATTTTCATGTAGGTAATTTTATTTATTTTACATTATTAAAACTTAATTAATTTATCGGTTATACATGTGATACATTATCGCTTTTGCGTCGTTATTGTATTTACACATTTGGTTTATTTATGCAATTTGTTAATCATTATGGCAAATTTCAATTTCTAAAGTATGATTGCGAATTATTATGGTAAATCACAATTTCTCCCACTAACGTTATTCAAGCGTGATTATGTTTAATTTTTAAATCAAAGTTAAGCCACTTCTTTCAGCCTGAATTAACTGCAAAGAATCACACGAGCAAATAACATGTGATGCAAAGCATTTTGTATAAAATATACTTAAGTTCAATCTTAACGCATTTTAATTTTTTTAATTATAAGGAAATAATGTAGTAAAAAATTATCTTGTAGTTCATTATTTTTTTAACTTAAATGAAAGTAAATTTTTTTCTCGCGCGCAATTCCAAAATTACAATTTCTAAGCTAATTTCAAGCCTTTTTTAAGTTGTAAAAAATTTATAATAAAATCAAAATTTTTTTGGTACAATTATCTTATTTATATGTTATAAGTATTTATTTTTTCTCTAGTTATTCATGTGATACAATACAGATTTTGAATACGTTATTATCTTAACCCTTTTTCCTAGTCTATGCATAATATTAACAATAATTGTAGATTATTATTTCTAAACTTATGTATTCTCTATTATTAAAAAATAATCTTGTAAAATCGTTTTCTTGTAGGTACTATTATTTTATCTATTTGTAAAAACATTTATTTTTATAAGTTATGCCCGCTTTTGAACTTATTTAAATATGCCATTTGGGGTCAATATGTTGAGTCAATATGTTTTTCAAAGTAACTGATTTTTTAAATGATGACTGTTGTTGAAAATACAATATGTAAGAGTTAGAAATTTAAAAAAAGATAAAGAAAGTCTAGTGTTAGAGATTTAAAAAAATATTCGTCTTCTTTATTAACACAATGACATTACATTATAATGTTTATACTGTATTGCAGATTATTCTTTCGCAAGAGCGCAAGTAATACGAAAACAAACAAACGGCATGAATATAAATAACATACATTAGCACACAATATGCTTTAAAATTTTACGTTCCATCACCAGTTAAGCATTAGATAGGTTTTTACAGTAAAATGACGTGAAAGTGACAACAAAACACCAATAAATTGTTTTTTAGCATTTCTCATAGCTAATATTTGCTTCATCCATTACTTAGCGATGTTAAAAGGAATGTTTCTTACATTTTAGACTGAATTTTATCGATTATGGGCAATCTTGGCTTCTTCTCTCAATTATCGTTTGTATACTCGTTAACATGAATACTATTCAGAATAAAAGTATTATTTTTTGCGCCTATATAGTAAGTATTTAGCTTTTCTTTTACAGTACTGAAGATGAATGCCATGACGAAAAAGTGACATTGAAATTAGGAAGATATTTTCTTTTATTCTAACTTAGTATCCCTGCTATGTAGGGTTATTTTTAGGAAGAAAATTCTTCTCCAAGTCTTACTGGGACAAAAGACAATAATTCCGTTGTTTCGTTGTTAAGTTTAAGTGTGGTTTCATTATACTTTTCCAATGTCGTAATTCATCTTTCTGCCTTTGAACTTACACAAGCGAAAATAGCCAATCAAAAAACATTTTTTTTTGGAGTTCATTAGTTGAAATTAATCTTATGCGGCTCGAGGTTCATGCTATAAAATTTAAATATTATTTACATGATAATAGCTGTCCTCCAACATTACTATCTTACCCAGGATTATAAAAAAGTATAACTACTTGCAACCAATATTTACATGGTTTCTTTTAGACGCAAAAATGAAATTATAATTCAATAGGAAAGAAAGTTGCTCAGTAAACTAAGCTACTTCGGTAATCGAATCCAAGATATAATATAATTTCACGAAAATTTTTGCGCGTGACATTTTTTAACCCCGTGATCCCTAATTTCTGTTGTACAATTTAATTTCATAATGAATTTTTCAGTTCCGAAAAATCAAAAACAGACAAAAATGAACGTTTTTCTTATAGGGGTCAAAATGACCATTTTTGCCTCTTTTATGTATTTCCATAACTATTTACTTTACTAATCAGCAGAATTTCATGGAATTCTGATATAGTATATTGAGGAACGATTTAGAAAAAGTAAAAAAAAGCAAAAAAAAAAAAAAAAAAAAANAAAAAAAAAAAAAAAAAAAAAAAAAAAAAAAAAAAAAAAAAAAAAAAAAAAAAAAAAGAGTTTTGAAACTCGCGTGTACATTCAAAAATAAAATAAGAAATGGCAATAAACGATCCAAATGACGCCAATTGCGCTATCAGGGTTAATACAATTGCGCCAAGAGTAATTTTAAAAAAGTACGATTCATTAGTATAACATTCATTTTGCAGAAAATATATAGTTTACTAGCCATAACAAGATTATAAGACAAATACTTGTTAATCTGAAAGCATAATACACTGCCACGTCACAGCTAAGGTTATAGGCAACAAAAACTAACCTATACTTAATCTGAACATATCTATGGAATTTTTTTCTTCTTTTCCATGAATCCTTTTTAGAGGACTGTAATATCTGTGGTCGAATGTTAAAATGATGTAAATTCTTAATTTTCCTATTTAAAATAAGTTTCTAATAAAAGAAATATGTGAGATTAATGCTTTTTTCTTGATTGTTTAAGTAATATTCCATAGAAAAATTGCACTGTACTCAACTTATTAATTGTTGCAACAATATGTCTTACGTCTTAATAATAAATCTATCTATCTATCTATCTATCTATCTATCTATCTATACAAATATATATNAAACATATATATATATATATATATGCACATATATATAGATAGATAGATATAGATATAAATAAATCAGGGAATGCTTAGTTTATCAACTGTGGATTATTCCTGTACTTTATTTCTCTTATATTTACCGTACCTGTCTCTTTGCATCTCACACTCTAACACTGGAAACAATCATTTAAATAATGCATCCATAACTTAAAATTTAATATATACACTCTCAGAGATAAAATTCCTACTTTTGACGATTCAGCAATCCTGGAACTGTATATCGGTATGTTTGAGAATAATTTCGTAAAGAAATCGCGTGATTGTGACGAAACACGATGTCTGAAATGCATGACACAAATGTTACCTCAACTCGAACTCTCATCGTAGTGCATTGTGGGAGATAAAATACTAAAATTAAGAAACTGGAATGAAGACCAGACGACCGAAAATAAAGTGGTGGAACAAGTCAATCGGGCAGTATGGTCATCAAGAAGTTGGCCTCAAACCAGGAAGATCACGGGTTCGAATCCCACTTCGGCCATGGGGTTAAAGTTTGGATGCCTTAAAATTCCGTGTTCCCCCTGGCCTGTAACAATTTGCTGTGTTAGCAATCCTACCTTTCACATAGCGACTAAACATTAATTGTTTAAATTTTTTTTGTTTAATTCAGTTTTTATTTCTTTATTTATCAGCAAAACATTGCGTAATGTTTTTAGAGGTCAGCGCTGCACTTTATAGTTTTAAATGATGATATACAAAAGCTAGAGGAGTTGGTAGAGCACATACCAATAATGCCAAAACTGACCTTTCCTCACCATCTAGACAAGATATTGCTTCAGTTGTTTGTCAGAAACTATTTGCATATATACTTTGAACCAGGTTCGAATCCCTGCAATGCCTGGTCGATACAAATTCCGTATCCGACTTGCACCGACCACAGTTCTAACAGGAAATATCTTCAGTGTTAGATGGAACATGGGTTAGATTTCCCTTGTCATCAGACTAACCATGGGAGGTTTTCCTCTCCATGTGACGCAAATGCGGGTTTGTCCCCTCAAAAAAATCCTCTTTGAAGACAAATTTCTCCCAATACTTGATACAGGAGTTCCTGTATCAAGTATTGGGAGAAATATCTTCTGGATAGGATTAAAAATTGCAAGGCTCGAACATTGAACCTGAGTTGAACATTGGTAGTCATAAACCCAAAATTTTGTGGACTGTCCAAATTCGTTATAAAATAGAATAAAATATGATAACATCGTGATAACTGTTAATAACTGATAAATTTTTAAAAACAATTATGAACTGAGAGCTTTCAAATCTTTAAAAAGTTTCCTCATTACTGAACAAAAAATTTTCATTACTCAAAATAACATTCGAGCTAACGCTAAAACAGTAATACAATATTCAACTGACATGATCTCAAATGTCCCGAAATATTTCAAAACGATATCCTAATTAATTTCTTAGAAAATTTATATCTGAAAAGGTCACTTTTAGCATTAATGGTATATGCCTTACCCACTTCCGGCAAAATAAATCAGTTTAATGACTCCTGAAAACAGAACAGTTTCAGCAGGAGTCAGTTTACAAAACCTCATTATTTTACTAAAACGTGGTATTTTTATTTCCATGAAAACAGAGCTAAAGGAAGACGCTTCAAGTTTGCTTGTAAGAGAATACTAAGGACAAATTAAACGCATAGAGCAGTGAATATTTTATAGTTTCCAAAAATATTTTTAATCTTGGCAAAGTATTTCGATGGTGGTCAAGGAAGCAGCCTTATAAAAGAAAGAACCCTGATATGAATTCAGCCTCGGGCGAGGATGTAATTTAAATCTTTCTTCTATAACTTCGTCTATTGTTGTTGAGCCACCAACATGGTGCCAACATTGAACCACCAACATGGTGCCCACCAAAAATAATCAACAATAACACCCGTACCTTTTTTTTTCTTTGAAAAATGAAACAGAAGTGGCGATAGTTATTTCGTCATCCTGACAAAAAGTTTGCTCGGAATATATACTGGAAATGGTTTCTTCAAAAACGAAGGAAGTTTCGTGGGATTTGATTATAAACTTTTTACAGTGTCGTCATCAAAATTGTAGTAATCATTGCACCGTATTTTAGTAAAAAATAAAAAGTAAATTTAACTGAAATTTGTTTTTATTCTATTATTTGAGATGCGATAAACTGAACAAATTTTGCTAAATTCACCAAATCTCATCACATATTATGAGACCATGTTTTATTGTTGATTTTACCAAGATTTTTACAAAAGCGCTTCGGTAAAAATTATCGCGCTTTTTAGTGTTCTCATAAAGTCAAAAACACGATAAATTTTACCATATTCTGCCAATTTTGTCCATACGCATGAAGTGAGCTTAGTTGCTCGTTGCCAATATGGCCAAACATTAGCCCAGAGCCGCGATGGCTCAGGGGGATAGAGCGTTCACCTTCCAATAAGGCAAACCAGGTTCGAATCCCAGTTAATACGAACTCCGCATCCGGCTTGCACCGACCACAGTGCTGACGTGAGATATCCTCACTGATAGACGAATCATGGGTTAGAGTCCCCTGTCCATCAGGCTAACCGTGGGAGGTTCTGGTATTCTTCCTCTCCATGTATCGCAAATGCGGGTTCGCTCTATCAAAAAGTCCTCCACGAAGACAAATTACTCCCAATACTCGATCCAGGAGTTCCCTTGTCTTCTGGATTGAGATCAAAATTACAAGGCTACGGAGTTGAATATTAGTAGTCGTAAACTCATAAAATTGTGTCGGCTGTTCAACAAGGGTTATAAAATAAAATGAAAACATTAGCTCAAATTGGTAGCCAAATGAATCGGGGTACGAGTAGTAGAATTATTAAACTGATTTTAACCAATGGGTTTCGTCAGATCCAATTCTTTTGTAACTCGCAATTTCTCATCAAATGACACTTCAGTTTATTATACTCTATCACTTTGACAAAAACTTTTGCTTTAAACAAAGGTCTAAGGCAAAAATAAACATAAATAAAAAAAGGATTTTATTTTATTGTGAAATCACCTTTCTTTGTAAACTCAATTAAAAAAAAATTCAAATTTCCAATAAAATATGTACGGTAATAAAAGTAAGCTAAAATAAGTTAATCAATCATGCAATTCTATAAAAGACGTAAATATTTTAACAACTTTGCACTAGAACGATGTATCAGATATATTTAATTAACTAATACTTAAAATTTCCTTTTGAAAACAGAAATTTTTTTTTCTTCTTTTGCTGCATGTAAATTTATTCACATATACGAGACTTTAATTACTGTCCCAAAAGTCAATAAAATGAATACAATAATGCACCCAAACACAAATAAAGCATATGCTCTTACACTATTTGCTTTAGATAAAGTTTAATCATTCAGCCTACCAAGCTCAAAATATTTGAAATGGATTTCTCACAGATCAATGACTTTTTAATATAAAGATATTTATTTCAAACAGATCAGAAGCATATGCTTCAGCTCTAAGAACAAACAATTTTTTGAACCTCCAACGTAGCGTAACCTACATTCCGTTACACAAATCTCTGTCGCTACAAGACTGTAACGCAAGAGATTCCGTTTAAAACGCCTTTTTAACATCAAAACTGTTGAAAGAGGAGAGAATAAAAAAAATGGCAAATGGCCAAAGGGGATCCTTCTAACAAATGTGTTGAAAAGATCTCAAACGTAGTGTAATTCTTTGGCTTATTTGGATACTAACTCGCATCGTGGACAAAGTACTTGAACAGTGCTATGAGCAAATGTTTTGGCTTCATACTTGTTCTTTTACTTTTGAGTTGGATTTTATTTGCCAAATACAAGAGTGATGCCATTCTAATGAATATAAATAGTGATCAATGTGTCGGGGAAGATTTAGCTTTCGAATGGAATATAGATTTATCTTTGCTTCGAGTTTTGCCTCAAGGGAGATGGTACAAAGGAACCATGCAAAACTTTTGAATTTTTGTCAAAGTAAACTTTAAACTTCATGCTTTGCTATTTCAATCGGCGTAATTAAATTGTTAACGGACTTTATTGAAGTATATAAGTTACCGTGAAAATTTATCTGAAAAACGCAAAAAGCTATTGTCTAGTTCATGGATTACTGCAATTATAATGGAAAAATACTTTTTAAATTTTATGCTCTGGCGTTTTATTTGCAGTCGGGCATATATCGTCATATATAATGTAGTTGTTTGCCATAAAAATTTTACCATCGATAAATCGACAAATTGATGAGAGAATAGTTATAAATATATCACATTACAGTAAAAGGTTTGTTTGAATAACACAGTGAATAGAGATTGAAGTAAATTACTAGGATTTCAATTTAGAAAAATTTGATTTTTCTCATAAAATATTTTATTTATCAGCAAATTTTTTTAACATTATAAACTTTTTATTGATTAATTCAATTAGTACATCTATAGTGGAAAATAAACGAAGAACAATCGCTTTTGAACATTTTAAGTTTTTTTTCGTCAAAATATAGCTTAGATATGGATTTCGTTTCTAATAGCTATTGTTATATGAGTACTAACAAAGTACTTTTTATGATCGACCCCTCAACTAGCATTAAAAATTTATATGAGAAACTACATGATAAATAAAAATTAAATTTTACTTTGTTAATGAATATTTTTTTTAATATTTTAATGCATGAACATTAAAAATACATTTTAATTCCTCTTTAAAACAAGTGAAGAAGTTTGGTACTTTTTACCGAAGCACTTTGCTAATGATTTTGGTAAACGATCGAAAGGACAGTAAAAAAGTTCAAAAGTCCAATAAAAAAGGACAAAAAGTCCATTCCAGCTTCCATCTCCTCTAACAAGCCAAACGTCATGGATTTAAATTTAATATATTTTGCAACTTTGAAAAATAACAATGCAACAGCAATCAATTTTTAGTTCGAGGGTGTAACAAGCCATGATTAAGAGAAAAAAAAACCCTTGTAGTTATATTAAAACCTCTTTTATCTATGACAACATGCGTAACATTAGAACGACATACTTGAGCATTCCTCCGAATCTATGACCACCCCTTTAATTTAGGTTCCAGCTAATAGCTCTACAGGAAGGTTTCAATAGGATTTAAATGAAGATTCTAAAAGCCGGATGAATAGCTTAATTCCTAAATCACTAACTCTTATATTCAGTACACACTTACTTCACTTCATAGATAGAAAAGGTATAAATTAGTAAAGTGTTGATAGTGATAGATTTTTTGAAGATTTTTATGTTTAAGTGCTCAAATTACTTGCACTAAGTAAAAGTTAATACTGTACTGAAGAAGCATCTAATAAAATTATATTACTTGGAGATTTTTAATTTTTAAATATTAAAACATAATGTTGTTATTTTTAACGTTGTTTTTATATTTTGTATTCATAGCTGTCAACAATTTACGTATTAAGGGAACACTATCAATCGCATAAAATTTATTATTTCTCTATAATCTAGGACTGAAGATTAATTATAAAATTTTTTAAATTTATTTTTAAATAATTTTTGCTTGGATTTATTTGAAAACAGCAAGAGAAAGTAACCAGTTGTGTAGAGCCAAGACTGAACAATGCAATTCGAACAAACTTGTTCTTTTTTTTGGTAAGTGCAATCACAATAAGAAAACCTGAACAAGTTTTTGTTTAATTTTTCACTTTATATAGGACCTATTTTCATAATCCTATTGAATACAGAAGTAACAAAAATTATTGTCAATGTCAATATTTAAAATTTTGTGATACGGAAGCATTTTTTTCTTCTCCCATATTTCGTTTTAAGCTGGGTTTAATCTTTGAAGTCAAAACCTAAACCATTTCAGGATTCAGACATGAAGATTTTTGTAAATTGAGCAATATTTGTTTGTATTCATCAGAAACGGGGGGGGGGGG